>NW_027495168.1:0-239476 GCF_021521415.1 Bidens hawaiensis | reverse complement strand
AGAGAAAAATATAAATGCATATAAAGTTCAATAGTTTAAGTAAATACAAGTGTTAAAACACAATAGAAATCTTATAAATAATTTATCTTTTTGTTTAACGTTAAACATCTATTATTGTTTCTCTGTCCATATGAATGGATAAACAATATGGGAGAGACTATATATTCTATAAACACAAGTTCAGTCCTTATAACAAGCAACTGACTTACTCAACTTTTTGGTTAAGTAAAGTCTTAGAATTAATCCATCGATATGATTAAGTTACATGTGTGATATTTATGATAATAAATTGTAAAGTTGAGCCAAATTGAGTCAATGAGAAAACGTATGGTCCTCTTGCAAGATCTAATCGCATAACATAATACGTACACGAGACGATTAAGTTAACAATCTTTATTGATATACGTTGTTGTTCATACATTACATAAGTTAAGCCTATAGAGAATTCGGCATGGTAACGTTACACGGAGAATAAATATGGCATAGATATCTACGTATATTCATTAGGAAATGCCTATTTATAAGCTACCCTCATTCGTTAATCATCACTAATGAATGAGGTCTCTCATTCGTTAGACACACCTAACGAATAAGGTTTCCCATAGAGAATGACCTCCCATTCGTTAAACATCCTCAACGAATGGACATTACATTAACGTATGAGCCTTTATTTGCTAAATCTCTTAGCGAATGAGCTTAATCTAAAATGAATGGACATCATTCGCTAAACATACCTAGCGAATGAGCCATATTACATTAAACATAAAGATTAAACTACCCTTAACTTATTCGATCAGTTGTGGACAACAAATCATACACTGACAGTCAAGCATACCATCTCAAGTTTAATTTGAAGCCTAGCCAATTCAGCTCGGAATGAAGTTCGAGTCCGGTTCGAGCTAGCCCTGGTTTGGATTATATTAGCTCGTTAACAACCTTTAACTATTGTTCGCCGCCGCATCGCGCGGGCACTCTACTAGTATAAAGACACTAATGGGTTGGCATACATACGAACGCGCGCACACACACACATATAGTAGGCGAGTTTGAGCTTGACTCGAACTTTTCATATCAAGCTGGCCGGGTCACAAATGTATATATAATAAATAAAATTACACTCTTAAATAATATTAAATATATAAATTAACTAAATAAAGACGTTTATCAGTTGTAAGAAGTTCTTAAAGCTCTTACATTTTTTTTAGACAGAAACTTCAAATTATTTTGATTTTTTCAAAAGCAATTTCAGTTTTTTAAAACCACAATTGAGTTTGCGAAATTTTTAAAAGCAATTTCAGAAGGGATGAATTATGAAATTGTTCAGAGAAGGGTAATAGATCATAGAAGGATGTAGGATCGTTGTGAAGGTTAATAGTGAACTATTAATAAAGTAAAGGGTTTATTTTGTTATATTTTATTTGTAGTTAATTGAATTCACTACTTTCCATGACATATCGACCATATACAAAAAAACAAAAACTAAAATTATGCTACATGTTTTTTCCTCTAAATATACGGGTCTTGTGCCGAACAAACAAGAGGTTGTTTACTAGTTATACATTATAAAAGTTTAAGCTTTTTAAAGTTATAATTTCTTAAAAAAGTTATACCCAAAGTTCCGAATAATAAACGGGGTAGTTAACACATGCATCTACCCAAAGCTATACCCTTTCTCAAAACTCACACGTTCTAAAAAAGAGGTCGTATAGTTGCTTGTTTAAAAAACTCACAAAAGTTGCAGATTATTAAAAAAAAAAAAAAGCTATACGATCGTATGGAATGTTCCTGACAAAACTTGCAGTCTTATACGATCGTATAAGAGCCATACGATCATATGGTTTCCAAGGGTATGTAAATAAGTCAAAAGATGTATGGATAACCAAGCCAAAATTAAATGTTTAAATAGACGTTGTGACACACCCATCTTCCAAGAGACCGATGTCCCTCTCTACACAATTGCAATTGCTACAATGCCACAAAGGCATTGCCCTACTACCATAAAAACTAGTCCACCAGTTTCAAGTAGCTATTGTCACAGACTAATCATACTCCCATCCCATGGGTAAATCTGCATGACAGATTGTTGATAGATTAAACTAGGGGCAATTTAATAAAACAGTAACCAAATTTTAAAAGTGTTTCAATTAAGTCACTCAATTTTAAAAGTGTTCCGATTAAGTCACTCAACTAATCAACTTTCATATTAAAGGTTTTAACATTTTTGTTAGCCTTTTTCTTTTTTGTTTCACATAGAAAATCTTTTTATCTTTTTTTTATGTTGACGTTGAGTGGCGACGTGAATTTTATTTTTTGTTTTTGAATTTTAATATAATTAACGTTTTTTAAAATTTTCTAAATTTAACTACATATATATTGCAAATTCCGAACCCCACATCTTATCCTCCATTTCTTTCTTGACGCACAAAAAAATCCGTGAGATTCTATTTGAAGATTTAGTGACCCGATTTGGGAAAAATATTCATGAGTGACTTAATTAGAACACTTTTGAAACTTGGTTACTATTGTATGAGATATTCCCATTAAACTATTAATTAGTCGCATAAAAACTTTCATTAAAACATCTTTCTTTTATACACTATACATAACCTTGCATGTCTGCACACATAATTTGCTTACACTTCGACATTCACGAATTGGACCCTAAATAAATGTACAAGATTCTCGCATTCATCACTAAACAAAAGTAGTTTGAAAAACTTTAGCGAAACCTCATATTTAAATTTTTATGGATAAACTCATGTACATTGAGTTAAGACATCAATAAAAGCCATGTAATATTTGTGTCTAGCATGACTAAGTAAAGGGTATGCCCACAATAACCTCATGAAACTAGGGCTGTCATTTTATCCGTAACCCGAAATCTGACCCGAATAATTATTAACTTGAACTTGAAAGTATGCGTACTCATGAAACCCGAACCCGAATCTAACAAACCCGGGTACAACCCAAACTAATACGATTCGAGTACTGAGTACTTTTTTAATGGGTTTGAGGTAACCCGAAAAACCCAAATAACCCGTTTGACTAAGTTTTCTATTCAATTGTTATATCTACTATCTCAGCCTATTCAATTATTACATGGAAAATGTGAAAAAAAAAACAAGAAAACATGTTAGTTTTTAAATATCACGTGGTTCATGAAGCAAATTTTCATTACATCATCCTAGATGCTAGTTTTGTTATATAGCATGTTTTAGAATTAAAATATATAAATATTGCTTAATTTACCTTATATATAGAAAAGGAAATGTGTGTGATGCTACAACTATAACCCTATAAGTATCTTTGATAAGAAAAACATTTCATCTTTGATGAGGGTTAATGTGGCTTGCTATAGGATTGTGTATTTTAGATGATTTTGTTTGTTATTTGCTTATGTAAATTAAATTTTGAAGATGATATATTTGCTTGAATTTTGACATATGTATATTATTTAGGTTTTTAGGTCAAATACTTGAAACCTGATTAACCCGTACTTATAAAACTCGAACCCGAGTAACCCGGGAGATAATACGGTCGAGTATGAGTACTCGAAATAAATTTCTCAAACCCGAATAACACCCCTACGGCTGAAACATAAAGTACAATGGTGAATACATATTACACAATGAATTGAAACATAAAACACAACGTAAAATACATATTACACAATGACCTGCACGTAACACGCAATGAACGAAAATCCATATCAAAATAAGTGAATTCTGTATGTCAATCCCGAACAAAAGATAGTGAACGTAATACACAAAAAACACATTGATTACTAGAAAGACACAATGACCAACAAAAAAATGATGAACATAATGGCATAATGACGAACAATAATATGCAATGACGTAATTTTTGTTTTAATTTAATCTTTAATATGATTATCAATTGAAAAACACAATAAGAAGACCTATTACATAATGTATAGAAAACCAAATTGAAAAACACAATGTATGAAAACTATTTTTTATAAGACAATATGATACTCATATTAAGGATAAAACACGCTTGTTAGCATGGTGATTTTTTTTAAAAAAAAATTGTCGTATGAAAAACTTATACACGTTTTAAAATAATATGAGAATTAACAAATGTTTGTATGTGAAAATAGAATATCAACAAATGTGGGCTATATCATGTTTACCCTTTTATCATTTTTTTTCTCTTAAATTAATATAATTCAAATATTTACACTTTCCATTTTTATAACCTTTTGTATTTCAACCTTATGCATAATGTATATAATGTCCTTTTAACTGGACAATACATTATTTTTCAAAAAAAATGAGGAAAAACTAGACAATACATTAAATAGTACTACCACGTTTTTTTTGGAATGTAGGACATAAATGTTGAATGAATGATGATAGTCTTGTGCCTGACTTTACAAGTCACACTATAAAATTAAATAATACCAACTAGCAAAGTATATGAAATTAAATGGTTATAAATTATCCCTTGTCAAGCGCAACACACATTCTTATCAAACCTTTTTTTTGAAATATTAGTATTTTGAAACCCCCCCCCCCCCCTCTTCCCCTCCCCACGTGTTGCAATGGGTTAGTATCTAGAAATTTGGACGGTGCACCCGCGTGTTGTGATGAGTCTGTGACAAAGATAAACAAACCCATACACATCTAAAAAGGTTAAAGCTACTCAAAACGCAAATGAAAAGAAGAAATGTATAACCAAACTATAAAAAAATCGATATATAAATTAAAATTCTTGAGACTCATATCTCCGTTATTGCTCCAACATAAGTCGCCATACAAGATAGCAGAGCGTCATCATACCATATACAGAATATGCAACCAACAAACTAACAACATAGACTAAATATAAAGAAGACACAAACAAAAGAAAAACATTCCACTCTCAACTATTTATCCAAGGCTATTGGTGCTCATGGCCACCAGGCCAAAAACTGAAGCATCATAGCGACAAACCGATCTCAATATATGGAATCACAATATGCTTAGGTCTACATTATGACTGAAACATAAGTTTCCACGCCAAAAGGCAAGCATCATCATAGCCATAAACCGATAACAAGAGGTGGAATCACAATAGCCTCACGTATGTATTATGGCGGCAACATAAAGGCGTACATCTTCGTAACCATAAACGATTGTCATCATATTTGTACTCACGTGGTGTTCCTTTCAAATCGACAACCAAATTTCCACGCCAGCTTAAGGATCAGAAGTTCAAAATAATTTTGTTTGAATCAATAGAGCCAATTCAATGGTCTTGTGACAACCATTTTACTACAAATCTGCCAAATAATGGTACCCGCTTTAATTACCATCATATAAAGTTCTTTCAAATGCATGAAACTAAAAGTCCCAATGGAACCTATATAATTTTTGTAGAAAATTAATTTAAGAGATTTCAGTATCAAATATGTGGAGAAAATGTTCCAAAGCACTAATAAGTGAGTTGCTATTCCCATATAAAAGTAAAACCAAGTAAGAAGATTATGAGAGTTCAATACATGACGTTATATTAATTTTTTTTAACCCAAATCGAAGTTTTATATAATTTACTATAAAACGTTATACATGACCATTGTTTTCAAGCAACCAGCCATCATTCTATGTAAATAATTTGAAAAAAAAACTATAACCAGTTCTTTCAAAACATAATACCAAATTAGCAAACATTCTAGACACAATCATCATAAACATATGAAAATAGAACATTTGAAACCAACCTACCAGGATTTAGAACCCTATAGAAGGTCGTTACCGAGCGAGAGGGGTTAACAGGAGAGAGACCTCATAAACGGCCTGCAAGTGTAATATTCCACATCGATTGGGAGGAGAAAGAAACCTTCTTTATAAAGAGATGGATACCTTTCCTACCATGATGTGTTAAATCCGTGAGGCGATGGTGGTACGCCCCTGTCAAAGAGGACATAATCATGATGCGATTACGCTGGGTTGTTATAGATGGTATCACAGCTAAGGGCCGAACTGGACTGCCAGCTAGCGAAGACGATGGGCTCCTTAAGAGGGGGGGGGGGTGTTGTAATATCTCACATCGGTTCGGGAGGAGAACGAACCATTATTTATAAAGAGGTGGATACCTACATACCATGACGCGTTTTATATCGGTCAAAGTGAACAATAATATCATATGGTTACGCTAAGCTCTTACAGCAAGAGGACGACAAAACAGCACAACAACAACAACAAAAGACCTCAAATCCTCAATCATCATCGCCACCATAAATGACCGTAAAAGTGCAAATCATGAATCCATACGTTCAAGTCGTATAACGAGAAAAACCCTCACATCACCAATTTGGTAAATTATCATAATATGAGGAGCTAGAGCCAACGACTAACAATCATCGTTCGCCGCCGCCATAGATGGTCCAAAAAGCGAAAAACCCAGTCCAAATAACACACCTCTTATGTTTGTCTTTGTCTCCCAATAAATTGGTTGTCCACCGCCGCCATAGACGATCGTAAAGCCACTGGCCAGCAACATCAAGTTAACAACAACCTTGTTTGTATCGTAGAGCACGATCATAATAGCCTTTATGGTAAACACAATAGGAATAATATGATTTTAGAAAATAACACATTAATCTGTAGACGTCTACCATACCGACCAAGTAAATGAGATCCAAAGCATATATTGAACATGTTAAAAGAAAATGTGAGATTCTATCAATTTTCGAAACCGAAACCCGACCTGTTTTGAATTTTTGGTGTGGTCTGAGTTATCTTTTATCATTAAATTATTTAAAGTAATATGCTTTGATCGATGATTACTTAGTAACGAAATGGTGTTTAAGTTTAAATGTAAATATTTTGAAGTTTAAAGTTTAGGGGCTGGTTTGTAGTTTAATAATATCTCTAGGTGTAAAAGGGAAATACTTTAAATATCCATCATCCTCGTCCAATATAGTGTTGCAAAAATCTCGAATAGACGCTGACTAATCGTTGGTTTCTCTTTTATTGATTAATAATCGGCCAATAAATCGGTCAATGGACAAATCGGGCCAAAATACAGCGGTTTCCAGTAAGATTCTGATCAAAATGATTGGTTTCCGACGAGATTCTAGCAAAAATCAGTGATTTCCAACGAGATTCTAGCCAATTTCCGATCTAAATGTGTTTGTGTATGTATAAAACTAAAAATTACATATAAAATGTGTGTATTTATAAAACTTAAAATTATAATTTAAAGTCTGAACAAATTAGTCGAGTTTAATCTCGATTAATCCCGACTAATCGCTAGTCATAACCCCACCGCTCGACTACGACTTGCGATTTTTACAACACTGGCGCATATATGTACATCACGTTTTAACGGCGATCAATTCACTTGTTGGGCTGGTTCATTGGGCTTATGTAAGTTTATAAATGCTTTATTATTATAATTATTATAACTATAATTATAATTATAGTTATAGTTAATATTGTGATTATTATTATTATTATTATTATTATTTGTTTTTGAAACCAGATACAAATGCTCATAACATTCTACCCTATTTTATTTAGAAAGTGATTTAAAATGTGAATGAAGAGTTTTCATAATTTAGAAAAAATGCAATGATTTTTCTGTATATTTGAAAAACTATTGTTCACCTTTTATAATTGGAAAATTGGTTTTAAATACTCCCAACTATGATGCGTTGGCAAATAACAGGCCCAACTTTACACTTGGCTGGTGATGGTCCAAACTAAAGAGGTATTTGTTTTTAACAGTCCGCGACTAACAGATTCATAACTCCGTTAGTATAATGCTGAGTTGGCCATCCTAGCTGTTAAAACCATCTGACATGGAAAGCTTATGTGGCTGTGAACTCTTTATAAACATCAGGTGACATAATTGAACAAAATCATAACCCTAAAATCACCCAATGAGCAACTGAAGAACCCTAAAATCACCCAATTGAGTGGCCATTCACTCATCGACGACTCATCCTTTGCCGTTAAAGTTATTGAAAAACCGTCCATTGCAGATCCGTCAATGGAGCCACGTTTAGTCCGTGAAGTGGCCGCTATGAAGTGGCTGAATCACCTCAACATACTCAAACTACACGAGGTGTTAGCAACAAAAACGAAAATTTATCTGGTTATGGAGCTTGCCGTTGGCTGTGAGCTGTTCACGCAGCTCGCACGCTGCGGACGGATGAAGGAAGTCATGGCACGACGGTTTTTTCAACAGATTGTATCGACGCTGCATTTTTGTCACCAGAACGGCGTAGCTCACCGAGATTTGAAGCCACAAAATTTGCTCATGGATGAGAATAGTAATTTGGAGATATCCGATTTCGGACTGTCGGCGTTGCCTGAGTCGTGTAAAGATGGGCTTTTATACACGGCGTGTGGGACTCCGACGTACACTGCGCCGGAGATTGTTTGTAGGAAAGGGTATAACAGCTTGGATTCTTCAGTTGCTCAATTGGGTGATTTTAGGGTTTTTCAGTTGCTCAATTGGGTGATTTTGGGTTATGATTTTGTTCAATTATGTTGCCTGATGTTTATAAAGAGTTCACAGCCACGTAAGCGTTCCATGTCAGATGGTTTTTTAAGCTAGGAGGGCCAACTCAGCATCACACTAACGGAGTTATGAATCCGTTAGTCGCGGACTGTTAAAAACAAATACCTCTTTAGTTTGGACCATCACCAGCCAAGTGTAAATTTGGGCCTGTTATTTGCCAACACATTATAGATGGGAGTATTTAAAACCAATTTTCCTTGATAATTTTTTAGTATTTTTTGAAAGTGGTTATGAGTGATGGAAAGAAAAAAGATAATGATAAAGACATAAAAGAGTATTATTTAATTGAAATAGAGAGATAAAATATAGTTAGTTTTAGTGTAATTTTTTGTTTGAAGATATGAGGTGGGATGACAATGCTCTCAAAAGAACTGACATAAATTAGTAGTTTCTTAGGCTATGCATAGCGAGCTACAATTTTGGGTGACAACCCCCCTCCCCCCACCCCCCCCCACCCCCGCGGCGACAAGAGGGGAGACAAGGGTGGGGGTGACTAGTTTTTGTCGCCAGCAATGGTTTGTTGTTTTTTTATTATTATAATAGTTTGTGTGTGTGATATAAGGGATACAAAATCATAACACTCTTAAAACAAAAATCGATCATTTGCTAATTAGACATCACATGTCGCAAGTTGTCCCATTTTGTAGCCTCTCCACTACACATAGCCTAATTAGAAATGTTATTAAACAAAATATATATACACATGGAGTTTGGCTTTTAGCCACATGTTCTGTTTATTTAAACAAAGATACAAATATAAGGTAACGTTTGGTATGCATGAATGACATGGTGAATGGAATGATTCATTACGTGGGAATGAAGAAAGTAGTGTTTGGTTACTCAATTGAATGGAATCATCCATTACACATGGAATCTCATTCCATTAAAACCATTCATTCCCACCCCTTCTTTTTTTTCATTACATTCCTTTCTAACCCTACTTTCTCAACACCACCTAACAACCACCACTACTACCATTGCCACCACCACCACCACCTGACCGTCACCGTCGCCACCACCTCCGTCACCACCCCCACCACCACCTTACCATTAGCGCTACCACCGCCACCTGCCCATAACCGCCACCACCTTTGTCGCTGCCTGAACACCACCATCGTCGCCGCCACCCTACCATCGCCATCACTACCAATGCTATTACCGCCGCCACCACAACCACCCCGCCTAACCGCCACCACCATCATTTTTCGTCACCAGAGCTACCACCACCACCGTCGCCATTTCAGTTTTTGTTTTTTTTGTAACAAAAAATATATTTTGAGATATGAATATTTTTATTATTTTTATTTCATTCCTACAATTTTTTTGGATACCAAACAACATGAAGTAATTATTCGTTTTATTCATATAGGTTAACCAAACATGACAAAAGAATGATAATGATCCATTTCGTTTCCTTGTTCATTCCATTCTTTCTCTCATTACATTCTCTTTTCATTCCATTACTTCCAATCAAACATACCCTAAGTTTTATAGCCTCCCGCCACAAAATTGGATTTTGAGCTTTTGGTTACTACAATGTGTTGGTTACTACAAAAATAATTTTTTTCTTAAAAAAAGCCAAATGTTTAGAAGAGTTGTTTTTTATATAATCAAATAAGCGTTGTTTTTAAATATCAACAACAGTCTTTTCAATATTTTTACTATAAAGAGGCGCTTTTTGTGGTATTGACGCGTTGTTTTTTAATACAATTTGTTTTTTTTGTGTACCATTTTACAACGGTTTCTAAACCGTTTTAAATGCATTTTGCAACGCTTTTTTTGGTATTGACGCGTTGTTTTTTAATACAATTTGTTTTTTTGTGTACCATTTTACAACGGTTTCTAAACCGTTTTAAATGCATTTTGCAACGCGACATTTAAAACGGTACGTTTTGAAACCATTGTGTAAACCTCATTTAGCCGTTTTAATATGAACTTTTTCTGTAGTGGTGACCCCTCCTCTTTATAAGACACTCACCAGTTTATCATTCTATCAATGTGGGACAAATTCATTTTCCACTTCCACCAATGTTCAATTCTTAAACACACATTTTAGAGGATCGATATGGCATTCATCTTTACTCTTTGAACATGTTAATAATTAATTTATTAGTAATAAATACTAATAATCATTATTTTGTTCAAAATTTTCTAACAAAATATTACTACTTAAACTGCATTTCCACCCTATCGTGACGCAGTACAGCTTAGACACGAACAAAGTATCGAACCCAAAGGACACGAATTTCACAATTTAGAATGTTCAAACGCTTGTTGAAGAGCAGACCATGTAGAAGTAGAATTAGAAGACACTTTAGAGCAAGAACATGTTATAGAACAAGAGCTTGTGGAAGTAGAACTAAAAGAGGCGGAAGAACATGTCAAACTTCACGAATTATAGGTTAGTTATTACGGTATTCTAATACTATAATCTTGCTAACTTTATTACAATAATGTTAATTGTCTTTTAAAAATTATTAATTTATATACTTCGTTTAGGCCTAAGGGCATTTTTCTTTGCTTATATAGGACACTTGAATCTTCATGACTGTACTCAGATTTTACATGTGAACAAACTTGATTAGTCCAACAACTTGAGCATATATTTTTCTCAAACACCCACCGTAGAGAAAACGTTACATGGTCGTCGCTTTAAATACCTTGGGTCATATATATATTAAAAATGTGGAGCACGAGTTAGAAGGGGCCACACGCATGAAAGGTCATATTTGTAATGAAGAATGTTGGGCATGAGTAGGGGCCACATGAATGAAATTGTCCTGTGAACACGTGAAGTATGCACATGTAGAACCGTATAAAAATTGAATATTGACTATTGGTAAATAAACTGGCCTATATATAACGTCCGTACATAACCCTTTTTGTTCACCACAAAAGACACCTTAAAACATTTCCACTTAAATATATATTCTTTCTATTTGTGGCTTTCAATGGAACCTTCTCTAGCCTCTATCCATGCTTTGGTCACTAAACTAAAGAAAAACCTGTTTTCAAAAGTAAAATCTGAGAATCATCAATTATTTGTTTCACCATCTGCTTATGACACTGCATGGTTAGCAATGATACCTCACCCTGTGGAACATAATAACCCCTTGTTTCGTGGCTGCCTCGAATGGTTAGTCGATAACCAAAAGGAAGAAGGTTACTGGGGGGAATCCGGTAATGGTGATCTTCCCACCATTGATGTTCTTCCTCCTACTATTGCTTCCATGGTTGTGCTCCGAAAGTGGGGAGTCGGTGCAACGAACATAGAAAAAAGTATTGGTGCATTGATCCTAACATATATATTAAAATGAACGGATTGTGTATACTACAAATTTAAATTCAAAAAATCAACTAGCTTAGTTAAAGATTCAACTAATTACTTTTAGCCGTTTTATGAAAGTTTTTTGTTCTAGGTAGTTCGCTACCTGGTGCAAGCGAACTCATGCAAGTTCTGACGACTTGTATTGAAGTTCACTTACGGTTTTTTACCACACTCAATGGACTTCGTTTCCCACCCAAGAAAACTTGCTAAGTTCTCTTGGAGGGGTAACGGGCATGCCTAGAAGTACAATAACTTCAAAAAAAAAAGGATAGAAATATTTAGCCGAATCAAAAACATTCTTGCGCATCCCTCTTAACGACCCAAATATGTTTCTAAATTTTGTTCCACGAAAATAATTCTAAAGCATGTTATATATGTAGGCTTAAAATTTATTAATGCAAATATGGTGGATATGCTTCATGATCAACGTCATCGTCTTCCTCGATGGTTCTCTATTGTTTTCCCAGCAACTATTGAGCTTGCGGAATCATCAGGCATAGAGCTTAACATCTGTGATTACACAAAGTCCATGATTGCTGAAATATCCAACCAAAGACAACAAATTCTTTGCAAGTAAGCATACCGTTACTATTTCAATCAGGTCTATTTGTCTTAATATGCATTTAAATTTTGTTCCATATATAAAATAATGACAGTTTTTTTTTTAACTTCAAGTGTGACAAAATTGTGAATAACTTGAATTTTATTGCAGGGAAGACATTGTTGATAAATGGAAAAACTTTCCACTGCTAGCTTACTTAGAGACATTTCAGTCAGCAAAATATGATGTTGATCAAGAAACCATAATAAAGCATTTAAGTGAAGATGGCTCACTTTTCCAATCACCCTCAGCTACAGCACAAGCTTACATATCAACTAGAAACCCAAAGTGCCTTAAATATCTCATGTCACTTGTTGAAAAGTGTCCAAATGGAGGTAATAACTAATAATTGACAAGATAATCATAACCTAGCTTGTTTTTAACTTAAATTTCCGCATGACGTGTTACTGTTACTCATATAATGTCATGACCACTTAATTACCAGTTCCACAAAAGTACCCGATTGATCAAGAACTGGTCGAACTCAGCATGGTTGATCAAGTGCAAAGGCTAGGCTTATCGGAGTATTTTTCGGATGAGATTGATCACATCCTGAGAAAAGTATACAGGTGAATATCATTTATATCAAAGAATCAAACAAATATATATAGGACAATTAATATGAGACGTTATGACATCAAAATATAATGTTTCAGGAGCTATTTGGTCAAGGAATATTCACCGGAAGATAACCGCTTTATAGCTGAAAAGTTATTCAAGGACTCGTTAGCTTTTCGACTTTTCCGGACACATGGGTATAATATAAGCCCAAGTAAGAATATTTACATTACTATAGTCTATAGAGCAGTCTACAAAGAAACATTTTGACATTTAATACATTTACCTACCTTATTTATTGAAGGTACCTTTTGTTGGTTCCTCCATGATAATGAAATCTTGCGTCACCTGGAGCACAACTATGCGCAATTTTCAAGCGTGTTGTATAATGTATTTAAAGCTACAGATCTTTTCTTCTACGAAGAAAATGATGTACACGACGCAAGATCGTTTTCAAGAAAATTGCTTCAGAAAATCTCGACCATGAAAAATGTAGATGATAATTTTGTCATATTCCCCAATTTATTGCAAATGGTATATATGCAAACTGTCCATCACTCTCTCTCTCTCTCTCTCTCTCTATATATATATATATTTATGTGTGTGTGTGTGTGTGTTTTTCATTTAGAAACCACAAAATCTAGAGAACATTTCAATAAATTTTAGAACATTTAATAAGTAATGAATGGATTGATCATTTGTATGGGTGTAGAAATATATATAGCTGAAGATAAAAGTGTGTTTGACTTATAAGCCGTATCAAGTAGTTGGAGAATGCTTTGTTTTTCAAAGATTATGGGTTTGGATTACATGGTTGTCAATAAATGTGCAAGTTAGTAGTACATTATATTAGGTAGTGAGTGTGTGAGTAGCCATTAAACAAAAATTACAGTTAAGGTTATTGTAAAACAACTTAAATTAATAGAAATCTTAGAAATGTTGTGTATAACCCATTTTTATAATTAACAAAACATGATGAAACATTTTTGAAACATTTTGAAAAAATGAAAAACCATTGCATAGTCAAGGTCCATGTGAAAATTTATTATTGCTCTAGAGGTTCTCTGACATGACCTCACTATTATTTTTATCATTTAATGATCTTGTAGATCTTTGAAGAGCTAAACACACCGTGGACCGCAAGGCTTGACCATCTTGACCATAGGATGTGGATCGAACAAAACAAAGAAGGCCCACTGTGGATTGGGAAGGCCTCTTTTTATAGATTATCATGTGTTCATAATATGGAGTTAATGCAACTTGCTTTACAAAATTACAAGTTCAAGCAACTAATTTATCGAAACGAACTAGAGGAACTGAAAAGGTACACATTTGAACTAATTTATCATTAAGCATTCCCCTCATGTATGCGTTAATCTGATTTCATATAATGTATAGGTGGTCCAAGAAATGGGGGCTTAGTGAAATGGGATTCGGTCGAGAAAAAACATTGTATTGCTACTTTGCTGTTTCAGCTAGTACTTGTTTACCGCATGATTCTCTCATACGAATGCTCGTGGCAAAAAGTGCGATATTGATTACAGTCGCAGATGATTTTTTTGATATGAGAGGCTCTCTTGAAGAGTTACATTTCTTGATTGACGCTATTAACAGGTATCCTTCACAAGCACTTAGCCAACCTTAAGGCTTTGTTTTATGATAGATAGTATTTGCTTTCTACCAAAAGTTAAGTGTCTTACGATTCTATTTAATAATAATAGATGGGACGGAGAAGGTTTAAGTGGACCGAGCAAGGTGATCTTCGATGTGTTGGATGATCTCGTGAGAGATATCACAAACACATTGGTGCTTCGTGGAAAGATCGACTTAACCGAAGATTTTAGAAGCTTGGTTAGTTTATTATTTTGAAATGTTAAAGAAACAAAACCTTTTTCGGATTGTCGTATATGATTTGTAATTTACTCTTAAAATGCCTAATTAACTTTATAAATTGATAGTGGAAAGAGACATTTAACTCGTGGCTAACGGAAACTACATGGGGAAGGAGTGGCTACATACCTTCAGTGGATGAGTACCTGCAAACCAGCATGATCTCTATTGCTACACATATCTTGGTCCTCACGTCTTCGTGTTTCCTGAATCCAAGCATACCCGAAAACAAAGTCAAGCCCCAAAAATACGAGAACATCACGCAATCACTAATGGCTACTACTCGACTTCTAAATGATATTCAAAGCTACCAGGTCATCCATCAGAACATTTTATAACCTTAATGGTGTTGAATTAACGGCCAATAATTTGTTATACCTATGTTTAATTATTATTCGGTTTTTACATAAACTATCTTTATGCAATACTTATTAAGTAATTATATAACTTTCAAGCAGAAGGAACAGGAGGAGGGAACAACGAACCTCGTGTTACTTCACTTCAACCAAAATCCAGATGCAAGCATGGATCATTCAATCTCTACGGTGAAAAGGTTGCTAGATATGAAAAGGAATGAGTTGCTCAAACATGTTTTTACAGATGATGATGGTGATTTTCCTAATCAATGGAAGCATCTTCATTTGTCATGCTTCAAGGTATTTCAGATGTTATTTAACTCATCCAACTTATATGACACGGAATCCGAACTACAGTTGGACATAGCGAAAGCAATTTATGTTTCCCCAAAACATGAACTACCCAAATGCACAAAGCCACATACAACTTTCCAAGCAGTGTCAAAAGAGGGGAATGTGATGATTAGTGCCCGATATCATGATCAGTATATTATGAACAATCATCGACTTTCTAAAAGGCCTATGAGGAACATCAGCCCTAAAGTTTTAAACTCAACAATGTTTGGTTTATGCTTTATTTAAAGAATGAAATGATTCATCATATGGCAAGAACATCTGGCTTATGGTTCAACAATATTAAAAATAGGTTGTGTAAAACTTTTTTAAGTTCTTGGGGAACCAAGTGTAGTTAAACCTGTGCAAACCCAACTTGAAGTTTTCAGTATCTGTTTCTTAGTTTGATTACATATTTTTGTAATTTATGTATGTTCAAAAGAAATAAAGATTTTAAGGAAAGCTACAGCTACAGAATTGACCGAGCATTTTGGACGGATTAGATACATAGTCGTTGGTTATTGATTTGATGTCATGTCCCATGAAGGTCTCCTACTTTTTTTTGTGTGTTGTTTATGCACTAGTGTTTAAGCCTGCACTTTGCGATGGGATGTAGGATGGTGCTGGTGAGAATGTATTTGTTTGTTGGTATATCGATGAATTATCTAGGCTTTAACCTAAACGACGGTAAAAATAAGCAAGGCGCACAGTTACCTAAACATGTCAAAGTTAGCTTTAATTTCAAAATAAAATTAACGCTTTAAAAAAGGAATTTGGCATATCATTTCAAGAAAATAGATCAAGAATTCTCCATAATCACATTACTTCAACTCCAATACAAGAATTCTCCATAATCACGTTGCTTCAACTCCAATACATGTAAGAAAGTATGTAATTGTAGTTCTTGTTTTAACTTTTATTTGTTGTTTTTATAGTTGTTAGATCTTGTTTATAGATGTGATGATGAAGATATTATGATTTGGAATGATTGAAAAAGTTAACATACCTTTTTTTTTCTATTTTTTCAATTTTGCGATGATGCGAAATTATAATGGATGATTATTTTATCTATTTGAAGACATCCATTAATTATGTATGGTTGATGTTAAATAAATATAAACTGATTCTTCGTAAACATAAAATGTGTGAAAAAGATTTGTGGTAAAATAAACCTTAAAAAATTCAAAATAATTAATAACAAAATTATAGCTCAAAATATAAATTAAAAATTTTAAAATGTTTCTCCCGTCATTCCTGTTCAAAAATTAACAACGAAAAAGCCAATGCTAAGAAAAAAGACACAATAACGAAAATAAACAAAAGACACAATTATAAATAAAAAAACGCAATAGATCGCAAAATATAACACAATGTCGAATACTAATATATCACAATATAAAAAAACACAATGTCAATGAAAAAAACACAATCAATGACGAAAAACACGAAACACAATGATCGTTTCTCCCAATATTGGGTTAAACGAGGAAGACAATGGAAACAATTTTTGTGTTTTTTTATTTTATTTTATTTTTTTTGTTTTTTTATTATATTTTGAATTATAAATTTTTAAATAGATTTTTTTTTTTTTGCTATAAATGTTTCTCATCCTCTCATTTTGTCTCGTTTGTAGAATAATTTGATTCCGCTATGAACATTTTATAGATTAAAATTTTAAAATAGTTTATTTAATTTCTTTTATTCAAATTTTCAAAGAGGTCAAGTGGTCAACGTATAGAAAAGGACAAAAGAATATATGTCTATATGGTCATTTAAATGGGGACATTGCATTAATTGGTAAATACAGTATACCACGTTATTTATGCAATGCATTTAGGCCATAAGTATAATGAAATAGCTGACGCCATGTGCTTGAATTTACATATTTCTTTTTAATTACCAGTAGAACCAACTTTCAGTTATCAAAATTCAAAACCAAATACAACAAACAAAATCAGCAAGATGCTGAGAGGGAAAAGCCCCGGCCCCCATTACAATTGATTTTCTCCATTATTGGATGATGAGCCATATTTTTTCTCCTAACATATACAAGAATAAATGATTAAATGACAACAACCTATATATGGAACACAGTATGAAACCATGAATAGCACAAGTCAGAAGTCATGATGAGTAACCAGTGGTGGATCCAGGAATTTTTTTCAGGTGGTGCACAACTTTTAGATGGTTCAATTTCATAGAATCGGGTATAAAAAATTCCGGGTCGGTTTGAGGTTCGGGTCGGTTAGATGGTTCGGGCAAAGTTCATTACATAATAAAAATACAATAATAAATTCCGGGTCCGTTTGAGGTTCGGGCCGGTTAGAAACCATATTCACACAATTAACCTTACCTCAACAAAAAACATCCACCAACACCACCACTCTTATCTTTCCAACTATTTTAACACCCAACACCAACAACCATGATTTGAAATATATTATTCGTGACCACAAGCCATTAAAACTAAATTTAACAAATAACCTAACAATTAAGTAGTTAGCAATCAAGAACAATTAACAAGTCAAGAACAATTAACATTTAACAAATGAATGCAAACTTACCTTCAAAGTGGGAGGATTCGAGCAATCGAGCTTCGAGGAAGAGTAGATGACAGAAGGAGAGGAAGGCAGGAGGTTGGAGAACGGCCGGAAAAGCTGCGGTGGTGGTCGGGGAACGGCCGACGGGGACGAGGGGACAGGGGAGATCGCAGGCGCCATTGTGTTTAGTGTCGGTGTGTTTTATTTTTTGACTAATAAAACCCTAAATGGGTTGTGCAGTAGTTAAAAAAAGTTCAAAAATTATATGGAAATCCGGAATTGAACTTGTGGCCTTCAAGTTACAAAACCAGCACCTTACCAGCTGGCCAAGCGTTTCAAATGTTTTTAAGGTGGTTCCTTCCTAATTTATAAGGTGGTTCCTCTAATGTTTTATATATACAAATACACTATTATTTCGAAACTCGGGTGGTTCCGGGGAACCACCCATTTCTACTATAGATCCGCCCCTGTGAGTAACCATTACTGTCGAATCTCTTAATGGGAGCAGAACGGACTGTGTTCGATTTTATCATTTTGCTTGTCTTCGATCACTTGTGATGGACTGATGGGCATGCCGTAAACATTATTTGCCTTTATTTACTCATAAAGTATTCCGCATAATACACGACTTGTAAATTGTAATACCTCCGTTCTTCGTGGAGGTGAGCCCAACGTTTTAACTTACTCTAGTTATAATTTAACCGAATCCGCCTGTTAATGCAATGCATATATAGTGTGTGTGTATTTTGAAAACTTGAAAAACAAAGTTAATGTATGTTCGTTGGATATATCTTTCATGAAAACAAAAAATGTGTTTGTAATGTGGGCAATGCATTAATGTACTTCAACCACGTTATTATTTGATGTAGGCCATCAAAGATATTTATTTTTCTTGTGTTAGTGGAGGGAGTCATCCCACTGTTTCTAGTTTTCCCTACATGACATTGACAAGTTAGTTTTTTTTCCATTTTTGTCCTAGTTTTTCTTCTATATGGGAATTGGGATGGCTATCATTACAATTTTCCTTAGTGCTTCTACTTTGATTTCTTTTTAAATAAAAAAAAAATACTAGACACATTTATGTTTTTATTAATTAAATAACAAAATAAAAATAGAAAAACTTACTTGATTATATTAAAATGCAATAATTATTAACTAAAGAGATAAAATTGGTTATTTAATTGGTTTAACGGATACAAATACTTCAAATACTCGATAAGATCTGCTCAGAGGTTGTTGCGGACTGTCTGGGAACATAAGTGTAAGAATATTGTCTTCTACTGACATAAAGAAAAAAAATGGTTTCTTATTTGAAAATAAAAAGAGAAAAAAATTGTAACAAATCTAACAAATAGATATAAAAACTGAAATACCCCTGGTATAGCGTTGAAATACACGAAGTTAATGATTCGGATGACATTAACAATAATTGAGAAACCTAAATGGTGCAATTGCAAAAGGAGACTTTTTAAACGAAAGTCACAAAACTGACTAAACCTCAGGGACGGTTTTAACAGTTTACAAAAACAATTATTCATTCAAATGAATGCTCAACCCCTTTTAATTTGATTTCAAAATGGTTCAAGTCACTTTGAACCTTTGGTAATTATTATAAACGATTATACTTCCTCATATCCACAAACACAGTTGTCATACATGTTGATGATAGACTGCTAAATGTTAAGGATATTAAAGACTTATAAGGTGTTAAGTAAGTTTCTACTAAAAACCTTAACTATCTTTGTAACCTTTTTAGTCTCGTGGAAACAAGCTAAATTACTGCAAGATGCTTGTTGTGGTCGAGGAAAGTAAGGACGAGTTGGTTCACGTGGTCGGGAAATTGCTCGTGGACAAAATGACACTCGTTAGACACATATATTATTTCTTGGTTTGGTACATATTTCTTCACTTCCCCGCTCCTTACATATTCCTTCATTCTAGGAATTTTCATCACGTAATCTTTCTCACCCATTATCACCATTGTTGGAACTTCTATTTTAGGATCTTGTACCTCGGATCCAACCTCGTACGTCATCCTATAATGATTGACCATAGTATACGCAAACTTAATATAAAACATTTTATCAGTTATGGAACTATGCAATGGCTAACTTGTCTCTCAAATACACAAATAACCTATTACGCCCTGTTCTTGAGTTTTTTTAAATGAGGGAAAGGAAATGAAAACTAAGGATAGTTAAAAAATGAGTGTTCTTGAGTTTTTTTTAAGATGAAAAGGAAAGGAGTAGAAAGAGTTAGGAGAGATTAAATTAATGTATTTTCCCAATAAGTTATCCTCCCAAAAATGGGATGATTACGGATAAATATTTTTTAACATAGTTATCATTTCATTTCCTCTAATTTTCTTCCATCTCAATAACACATCTAATTAAAAAAAAATTTCTTCCCTTCCCTTCTCTTTCTTATCATTCCCTCTACTTTCCTCTACTTTCCTTGCCATAAACTATGATAAGACCATCCACAATACTGTTATGTAAAAAACACTCTTTTTTTAAGACACTAAAAACACACCCAATAAGTAAACCCAAAAACACTCAAACCCCACGGTCACAGGTGCTCCAACACATATTTTTCCACGTATAAGCTATATGTTTGGGTATTTTATCGTATGACAAAATATGCATACCTATATGGGACTTGAAGTGCGGTCTGGAACCCATTCTTCTCGTACAAACTCCCATAAGTTTCAATATCCTCCTCGGTAATCCACGACGGTAAAGGAGTTGATGGCTTCACCAAATCCATTATCTCCTCGTTCTCACCAGCGCTCGGCACTTCACTTTGACTAAACAATATGTATATATTTCTCACCACCGTTTTAACATCAAGACGGCCAAAATCTGTTTCAGCTCTACCCGGTTTCTATTTAAAATCCCAAATAACTCACGGTTATAAGTAGGAATATAATTCAAGTTTTAAGACATGGGGTTTTACCTGCCATCTAACGAAGTAGAAGCCCTCCGGTAAAACAAAGTGATCAGTGATGGCACCGGGAAGCATAAATAGCACATTCAATGTTATGATTGCAGCCACTTTTTCCGGGTAGAGGAGTGCGAGTGAATAGGCATTCCATCCTCCAAAATCTTTAGCAATCACAAATGCCTAAGAATGTTCAAATAACTAAGATACTTGGCATTTTATTTCTTTTAAAGATTAATATTACAACAAGTTTAGCGTTTTTATAGTTTGTTAATGATTTATATAATATAATTTTGACAAGTCTCGATTTCGAATTTGGGATTTGAATCGATTCGACATGATTAACACATTTGAGCTATAACTTTAAAAAGTCACATGGTCGATCTTTGTAGTTTTAGTTTGTAACATATTTGGGTTTAACTCAATACCCGTTATGGCACCTAACCTAACTAATGCTGACCAAATACGCAACGTTGTGTCGCCACAACACGACGGCTTTGTTAATAAGGGTGAGTTAAATTTAAGACTCCAGTATGTTATTTACACCCCTAGACCCTAGATGCTTAATTTACTTTTTGACAACAATTATCTCACTGATTTTAAACTTGTTTTAGCTTTTTACCAAATTATTTCCCTCAGCTTCAAAATCGTTAATCCGACCGTTATTGAAACTTATCAAAAAAATTATATATGAGTTATTAAGTTTATATTTTAAGCCCCATCTTTTTAAACGCCCCAGATTTTTTTTTTTTTGTATTCTCGTGGACTGCCCTATATGGTTTACCTTAGAAATTTCGAGAGCATCAAGGATCGATGCAGCATCACTAATAAGATGAGCGAACGAGGTTTTCTCAGGTTCAGGGGGTGCATCGGACAATTCATATCCTTGGAAATCAGGTGCGATGACTCTGTAACCAGCGTTTGCGACGGTTATCATTTGATGGCGCCAGGTGTACCATATCTCCGGGAACCCGTGAAGAAAAATCACTGCTGGGGTGGACTGTGATCCGAACTCGGCTACGTGAAGCTTTAGTCCGTCTACTTGTATGAATTTGTGTGTAATTCGATCCATCTCCTAGTGTGTTATGTTTTGCTTATGAAGTGATGTTGTTTTTCACGTAAAACATGTTTGGTAAAAGGAGTTAAGGATGACAAAGTCATAAAGCATTATCAGTTCAACACGAAATTATCATTAGCAGTTTGAAAAGAAAAAAAAAAGATGGCAGGTGGTGGGGCGGTTAAAAATTTGATGTTCTTTTTTCTTTTTGTTTGATATGGTGTAAGCCTGAGTTCTACTAGACTATACCACGGCTCGTTTTGACTTAGGAAAGCTCAAATTCGAGCTTTCCTCATTTGAACTCTTTTTCTAATTTCTAAAGATCAAGCTCGCCTAGTGAGGTTTTTATTTTAAGCTTAGGTTTGGCTCGTTTAGTATTTATCAATTAGTTTATATACATTTTTAATTAGTTTTATATATTTACGCAAGATTAAGCTCGGCTTGAGCTCTTGTAGTACCTTAAACGAGTTAAAGTAGATCAAGCTCAGTTGTGCAGTGTGAAAGCAATACATAGAAGTCTAAATGAGGTCAAACTTATAAATATACAAGGTTCGTTAAAGCTCGAAGAGCCTATTTGAGCTTCCCATACAAGACTCGAGCTCGGACTTGAGTTCGTTAAGACTCGAGCTTTCTAGTACCATTACGAATATAATCGATATCGGCCTAATCACGAGCGGGTTTTACCTATGCCACGTCATTAAGATGTTCTTTGTCTAACTTTTTTATATATGATAACTATTGGTCTTCCCCATTAAATTTATTTATTTGGTTTTCTTTACGATACCCTCACGAACATATTCGATATTGATAAACTCGCAACAACTCGCAGCAGCATTGAGCGAGCCAAAACACGTCATTTTAAATATGGTGTTTTTTTGTTATAGGCTATACGAGTGTCAATACTTCTTGGCGTTCACTAAATTGTTCTTTGGGTTTAGTGTCATTACCATAACAAAGCTAGACGGATACCGGCCAAATTCATGTCGCGATGGATTTTGTTTCCTAGGTATATATTAAAATTATAATAAAAACTAAATATATGAGAAATTATATAATAACTAATGTCACCGAATAGGTTTAAAAAAATATATGAGGGAAAATGGTGAGTGGTCTTTCATTTTAGGAGTTGAGGTTGGCGAATGGAAGACGTTAATTCGGATGACTTGGAAAATTATTTAGTATTGACCAAAAACTAAATAAAACGAGAAACACGCCACATATCTTCGACTCCACGTTTGATCGACATTTCTACGAAGCTACTTTGTACCATTGACAGGGGCGGACCCACATAGGTCCGATCGGGGTCCCGGGACACCGATGTTTTTTAAAAATTACTTAGAGACGGTATATTAAATTTTGTAAGGACCCATAAAAATTAATACTTGGAACCCATACTGTTAAGATTGAACTGGTACAGTGGAAAGTCCCTTGTTTTACTTGTGAGAGGTTGTAGGTTCAAGCCCCATCATACTCCTTTTTTGTTGTTTTTTTAATATCCTAGTCTTAGTTATTCAGTTAGGGTATTTGTGCTTTTTGTTAGTTTCTCTCATATAGTCATTATCACCATGCAACATATATAATGTTAACATGGATTTTGCATATTCTTTTATTATTTACCTTGTGTATGTATATTATAATTAATCATTTATTTGTGTAAGAGTTATTTTTTCATGTTTTGGTCAATTATGTAAGACCATATATATAGATTACGTTCATGTTTTTCGGGTATGAATTAAAAGTGTATGTTTCATCTAGTTTCTAATTTAGATTCTTCTACTTACTCGTTTCCAATGACACCATAGTTCCGTGTTTTATTATGTTCCTCGCCTCGACCCGACCCGAATAACGACCGACCCGAAAAATTTTGTAAACCGAAAAAATTGGGACCCCATTGACAAAAAATCCTGGGTCCGCCACTGACCATTGAATATGCTTAATAAGCGAACCCAATGCCAAGCTTCATATACCAAGCTTGCACGAATCTAACTAGACAAGTCTTTTATTTCTACAAACATAGAACGGAGTAGTATTTTTATATATTTTAACTCGTTAGAAAAACATTTTACCAAATATGTTAATTACGTGAAACTAGAAATGTTAAAGACAATAAAGACACCAACAATCCGAATAAAACATACATTTAAATTATGAGATAAATCAGATTAAAATAAATAAATAAATATATATATGTATATATATATATATATATATTCCACAATATAACAAAACAAAATAATATCTAATGAAGCATTTTCGAAGCAAATTGAGTGTTTTAATTATATTTTTTATAATTGCTTTGGTTTACCCCCAATACTTGGTGAGCATTCCTGGGATGAGATATCGACATTCCATACTAATTTTCACACTCTAGGCATGACTCACCCAATAACACCAAGGGGTAAACCCACACCGTAGACCCCCCCCCCCTCCGAGTCAAGTTTTGAACTTGAGACTATTAGAATCCTAAATCTTAACCATCACCTCCATGTCATTGAACCAGAAGCCCAATTATAAATATAAGGAAAATTGGTTTTTATTGATCATAACTATTGTTTTTTGGTCATTGTCAGTCCCAACTAACGAATTGGTCACTGATGGTCCCAACTTTTAATGTATTTGTTCCTAACGGTCCACAGCTAACAAAATCCTAACGCCGTTAGTTTTAGGTCGTCGGAAAAACGTTTTTGGTCAGGAAAGTCAAATTTTCTGCCAGAAATCACCATCTGAACACCGCCACCACCACCACCAATTTACTCACCGCCAACCAACCACCATCACTTAAGCACCATCAATAGTTATTGATCCTAACTATTGTCTTTTGGTCATTATCAGTCCCAACTAACGAATTGGTCACTGATGGTCCCAACTTTTTATGTATTTGTTCCTAACGGTCTGCAGCTAACAGAATCCTAACGCCGTTAGTTTTAGGTCGTCGGAAAAACGTTTTTGGTCGGGAAAGTCAAATTTTCTGCCAGAAATCACCATCTGAACACCGCCACCACCACCAATTTACTCACCGCCAACCAACCACCGTCACTTAAGCACCATCAACTGATTCCGAAGATGGTTCTAGAGTTCCAACGACCTCAATAATTGAGGTTTTTACTAGAAAAAAGGTTCATAAAGGTAAGATTCAAAGTTACCATGATGTTTGGGACAAAAGTGTTGAGTTTTCGGGGAAAAATGTGTGTTTTCTGGCTAAAAACGTTTTTCCGGCGACCTAAAACTAACGACGTTAGAATTCTGTTAGTCGCGGACCGTTAAGAACAAATACGTTAAAAGTTGGGACCACCAGCAACCAATTCGTTAGTTGGGACCGACAATGACCAAAAGACGATAGTTGAGACCAATAAAAACCAATTTTCCTAAATATAAATAGAGTGTTTAAATTGAGCATCAACTTCATAATAAAATATTTAAAACTTAGATTAACCGTATAATAATATACATACATGTTAGCTGGGGGTGAGCATAGACCGGGTAACACCCGTGTGACTCACGCGGCCCTCGTACTCGACCCATGAAAACCTATTTATTGTTTAATAGGGTCGGCTCCCGAGTCCCGAGTATGGTATATTGAGTTAATCGATCCAGGTCCAACAATGGGTTTATAAGAATACCTCCGAACCCATTTGTATTTCAAATCGATTATATAACCTACTTAATTTATTGTTTGATTTTGTTATTTTCTTTATGACTTGATTTATTTTACTAGTTTGAATTGGTTTTTTAAGACAAGTTTATGAGAAATTATTATTTGTGATATACCCTTGTATATGTATAGAATGAATGATGAAAATAAGCTTTACTTTACCCAGAATACATGTTGATTGATAGTATTTAGCAGTGGGTGTAATATACAAGTTACAATGCAAGCCTAGTAATTGCCAATTAAAAGCCATCTCACGTGAAACAATTGGGCCCAATACTAACAATATGTTCTAGAACCCGAACCAGTTATCAACATTAGCATCGGTTCTCGACTCTCGTCTTTACTATTAACCGGGATAGGGTTGGGTTAGGTTGTTCTAGAACCGATTGTCAACATTAGGGTCAGTTCTCAAGTCTCGTCTTTACTATTAATCAGGTCTGGGTCAGGTGAGGACGTGAGGTGTGTGTGTAAAACCCATTTGATCACCCTTACAATCCTACATGTCAGTGTATGTATCACCGATAGGTATATTATGTAGAATTAGTGTTGAAAATATCACGCTTTTATGTAAATTAGTTTAGGGGTTGTTTGGTAATTTAAGTATTGAATTAATAAGATGTGTGATTGAAGAGACAATATCTGAATTTTTAAAACTTAATCGTTAAGAAGCTTCATGGGCCATTAAGATATGTAACCAAACGCACTCTTCAATTTACATCATACTGATTAAAAGGTAATCTTTTAATAGAAGAGTCATTAATAGGTTATAAAACAATCATAGTAAATTTATTTGGGAAGTTTTATATTTTATTAATGGTTGATTTGCAAAAGTTAGGAAGGAATATGTTACTTTTTTATTTGATTTACCAAAAGAGGGGATGTAACATATAAATATTTTTTTATAATAAGTGCGTGGTATGAAATGTCACCTAAAACTTGCTCCCCAAGTCACATGCATGTGCTGTCTACACGCCAAACCCTCTACTAAACCAAACCATTTTCTCCCCACATTTTTGGTAGTGGCAGTGTGGCACCTCTCGCCTTCTCACTCTAAAAACATAAGAGTCCAATTTTCATTTATTCATTTGTTTTAAATATATTTAAATTATATGCATGTTGAATTGATAAAATTATACATGTGTTTATACTGTTGAAATGGATTAATACCATTTTATTGAGAAATTTGATTATCATAAAAAAATAAAATAAATTATTATTTTATATTGTTTGACAGCCAGGAACAGATAATGGAAGAAAATAAAAATGGTAGTGAGTGGTCGTGCTGCTAGTGGTGTGTGATGGCAGACGATTGTGGCAGGCCCGGTTTTTGGGCCGTGCGGCCCATGCAATGGCACGAGGCCCAAATTTTTATAGAGCACAATGGTTTTAAATTTTATCATAACCTATTTAATATACTAAGCCCAATAAAAACCAACGTGAATACTAAACAGACGAACTAACTGAGCGATAATTATATCATATACCAAAGATTAGGTAACGAGAAAGTAGGAATCGAATCGAATCGAAGGTATGAATCGTATGATACTATGATTTTTATTACTTTCTGTTAATTGATACCTAATTGTATGTTTGCAAATATGAATTTGCAATTTGGATTTTAGGTTTATCGAAACTAATTGGAAGGAGGAAGGTATAATTTTATTAATTTCTAATATTTTATCATGCTTGCAAGATCAATTTTTGCATTATATTTGACACAAAATTGACTTTTTGCTGATGATATTCCCTGACACTTCGTTAATCACTTTGTAGGATTTTTTTTTTATTTTTTTGACGTGTATTTTGTGTTTGTGATTTAGCTAACACGAGTCTTTTTAGTTTCATGAGCAGATTAGTTGTTTTGTTATTTATGTATTATTTTTTTTTGCTAATAATACTAAATGGTGAATTTTTTTTTTCTAGAAATCATGCCTCCCGTTCCCAAATATATATACCTCTTCGGTGCCCAAAAACGTAAAAAGAAGAAGGTAGAGGAAGAAAAAGCAAAGAATGACAAAGGGCCCCGTATACACAAGTTTTCCTCAAAACTATCTCAAAGTTCTAGTTTTAATGTAGATGAAGCTAATTGATGAGTTTATATTATAAGAAGGAGGCCCAAAAATTTAAAATTTTCTCGCACGAGGCCTAAATTTTTTTAGCATTCTCGGAGACGGGCCTGGGTTGTGGTGGTTGATAATGGTGAAGGTGATGTAAAGTAAAAGAGAGAATTGAATAAAAAAAAGTGATGGATAGAATAATCTATAATAATATATATAAATGAAAACATAAAAATCCTACGTATCGCGATGTGGTCGCTCCCCCTTTTTTTGGAGTCACCAGATTTCCTTGATTTTTAAATAAAGACTTCTCATGCATTTGACCCGAATTCATGGGTATGGGTCTAATCAAACCCATATATTTCTTAAACGGGTTATAACATCTCATTATATTAAAAACTAATCTCACCAAATATTTGATATAAAAATCCTAAAAGGTAGGGATATACTAAAAATTAATATATGATTTATTTAAAAAAGATATATATTATTTATAATTAAAAAAACCAATTTTATAGTAAAAAATAAATGGGTCTTGTGTCTAATCAAACTCATATAGCTTTTAAACCGGGTTATAACATCTCATTTATTTGTGAAACAATTTATCATCAAATCATATATATATTATTAACTTTCATACAATAAAAAAAATAAAAATTCAAAAAATAAATAAATATTAGAAACAAATAATATAAAACAACCCCGTAAATAAACAAAACATTTAAAAGTTCTATGGTTGTTTCTTACATTTACTCAAGCTACCATATTGTTTTATTTGTAAATGAAAACTTCTCATGCATTTTACCCGAATTCACGGTATGGGTCTCACCATACCCAGATAACCTTAAACGGGTTATAACATCTCACTATTCTAAAAATAAATCTCACTAAGTATTTGATATGCAAATCCAAAATAATAGGAATATAGTAAATATTAGTATTCAATTTTTTAAGAAAAATATATTATTTATAATAAGAAACAATTTTATAGTAAAAAAAATAATCGGGTCATGGTCTCAGCAAACCCATAGTTTTTAAACGGGTTATAGCATGTCAGTTATTTGTGAAACTATTTCATCATCAAACCCTAAGTATATTATTAACATTTTTTATAATAAATAAAATTAAAATGCAAAAAAAATATGAATATTAAACACGAAAAAAAACACAACCCCCGTAGTACGGGGGATAAAAACTAGTTTTAAGATATTTTAGAAGGAATGAAATGCAATGATTTAGGGAATATGGGATTCCATTATATTGACCATAAAAACATTATTTTTTTTATTTTCTTACATTGGTTTATTTCATTCATGCATAACAAACGTATAATTATTCCATCGGGTCCCTTACACCCGATGCTGCTACGTTTTTAAAAAGAGTTCAGCGGGTTGTGCACAGTAACTCAACGACGTCGAAGAATGATAACTTTGTTTTTAGTAGGATCGGTTTTGCCATTCAAAAGGGATGGCTGCGCAGCTTGTTGCTCGCTTACTTGCCTCTCTATTGTAATTACATTCTTTTTTATCGAATTAAATCCCAACGGGTCATGAATTTAATGTTGAAATATCATGCATTTATGTAATCCAGTTCAGCAAAATTATAAATCTGGGATATTTTAGATAATAATTTATTAATGGTTGACTTTCAAAACTCAATTTTAGTAAAATTATAAATTATATTTTATTTGATTTTTCAAAATCTAACACATAAATAATTTTCTAAAAATAAAACTGCTCGCAATCACGTGGGAATGAAAGAAGTCCACCTCCAGAAATCGAGGAATAAAAATAAAAAACCGACTAACTTTAACTTTCTCCCCAAGTCATTCCATTCATATATGCGTTTGCTAGCTGTCTATACGCCACCCAAACCCTACTAATATAAAAGCACCCAACCCACATTTTATTTTATTTTGGTAGCACTGCCTCTCCGCCTCTCTCTAAAAAACGTAACTGTTCTGTTCAATCTTCCTCTCTTATGTTTTTAATAATAATAATAATAATTTGATTGATAATGTATGTACAAGTACATGTTGAATCGACCGGTAACATGCATTATATTCGTTATCACGTTGTGTGTTTTTCTCGTGTTTGTATCATCGAATTAGATACATATCATAATCATATCTTATTTGATTCATGCTTTTGCAGTGTAGATCTGACAGTTTTTGTTTACAAAGCGGAAATGAGCAGACGTTTGAATAATGTGTATGAAAGGCTTTTACGGAGGTTTCGTGAACGCCCGTATTCTTCGGGATTTCTCGCCGTTTGCGCACTTAGGTATATACCGATTCACGTTTCTTCTTCTTCTTCTTGTTATTATTAGTTTAATTTGTTGCTATATATTAGGTTTTGCTTGATTTTAATAATTATTTAGTTTTTTATACTTTTGTTGTAATGGTAAACTGTCCTTACGGAAGTTAATTATTTAGATCTATATTTTATATGATTTTCGGAATGTTACAATTCAATAATTTAAATGCTGAAAATGGTGGCGTACTGTATTTGATGTTGAAATTATTTGTTATTGCATGTTGTTACTAATTAACTTAGGTTGATGTAGTTTATTTTCAATGTGTGGCTTGAATTTGTTTTGGTTCCAAATTTTGAATTACATAATGCATTTATACGATGTAATACTAAACGTCTAAAAATACGTTATACGATTCTCATCATATTATTGGTTTTGATATGAAACTTTCCTAATGTATAAATGGAGGTTGAGAAAAAACATTGTTATAAACTATTAGTTTCCGCCCATAGTTGTCAATAGCGTTCATAGCGGGCGCTACAGCGAATACGCCTCTACAAGGTCTTTGTGACCATATAGCGAAGGCGAATTCCGACATGATCTTTGCTAAAAAGGAGGTTGAAGCGACACTAACTTATGTTGGAAGCGAGGAAGAAGGCTGCGAAATGTAAACTTTGGACTTTTAGGGTTTAATAAAGTTTTGGTGTTTTGACATCTAACACCTCTCTCTTTCACTAGTTTACATTGAGTCCTTAAAATTTGTGAATTTTTACATAAAAAGTGTAATTTGTGTATTTAATAATTAACAATTAACCCTCTCTATCTAAAATTTGTGAATTTTTACATAAAAAGTGTAAAGTTAATTTGTGTATTTAATAATTAACACTCTCTATCTTCACTAGTTTAATAATTAACCCTCTCTATCTTCACTAATTAACCCTCTCTATCTTCACTAGTTTACATTTAGTCCTTAAACTTATAAATTTATACATAAAAAGAATAAAACTAGCATTATACACATATATACAAATTATAACTTGAGTTTTTTTTATTTTCTAAACTTTCTACTATTTTATTGCTAAACATGAAATAGCGGGTACTATTTCGTCGCTAACACTACGTAGCATATAGATAGTTTGTCGCTATTTACCGCTATTCGCTATTGACAACTATGTTTCCACCCATCAGTTACTACCTATTACAGCTTAGGAGCATTCGGGTTGGACCGAGCAACCTAGGATAACCCTAGTCTATATTCGATTCGTCGATCCAAGTGTAAGCCGAAAACTTTATGGGCTTTGTGATAGGTTATGCATAGAAATATTTAAATTATGTTTGCCTTGTATTATATTGGGATTGCACATAGTTTATATACCTTAGAAGAATTTTAATTACTCATGGCTTAGTACATGAACTTATTGGTTTTTACACATGTAACACATTTCAGTGGTGGGGGTGTTGTGGCTTATTCAGTGGCAACTCGTGAAACTTATGATGATGTTGGTGCCCCGAAAAAGAAGGTTGTGGTGCTTGGAACCGGTTGGGCTGGAACAAGTTTCTTGAGAAATCTTAAGAACCCATCTTATGATGTTCAAGTGATATCACCAAGGAATTACTTTGCATTTACACCTTTATTACCAAGTGTAACGGTTGGCACTGTTGAAGCGCGCAGCGTTGTCGAACCAATTCGCAACATTGTCAAAAAGGTATCTAATCTAGTTTACATTTTCTTGTTTTGTATATATACCGTGTGATCAGGCAAAACTTTAAAGCCAGCATGGCAAGTTGTGGGTTGAATTGTTCAACCAGAACACAACATATGTTTCTATTTGTAAATATGATAGTTGAGTTGGTTGATAGTAAAAAATGGGATAAACTGGTTATTGGATCGACTTAGTTGACTAATGGGTTAAACGGGTTAGTGGGTTCGGCTTATTTAATTAAAACGGTTAAACATCCCAAACATGACCAATTTATAAACGGGTCAACCTGAATGCTAACCATTTTAAACAGGATAACCCGAAAACGATTTGTTTTTAAACGGGCTAACCCGAACACTACACGTTTTCTAAACAGGTCAACCCGAAAACAACATGTTCTCTAACTGGTTTGCCGAACACAATTCGTTTCGAATGGGTCAACCTGATACGATCCGTTTTCTAAATAGTTAATACAGAACGCGGCCTGTTATCTAAAACGGTCAACCCGAAGATGATATAGTTAAAAACAGGTCAAATATGTTAACGCAAAACCCAAACACTTGGAAAGTTTTACATCATTGTTTAGACAATAAATAACTCAATGTGAGACGATTAACATTTTCAACTTACTGATTACTGATCAATGTCTATTTATCTGACTCGTAACAGAATAACGTAAACGTCAACTTTTGTGAAGCCGAATGCTACAAAATCGACGCACAAAACAAGAAAGTGCATTGCCGGTCAACGAAAAATGCAAACGAAGAATTTATTGTCGACTATGATTACCTGGTTGTTGCGATGGGAGCCCGTGTTAACACATTTAACACGCCTGGTGTTGAAGATCACTGCCTCTACTTGAAGGTAGTTCACATCTTTGACATTTATGTCAGTAAGCCATCAGATATGTTATAGTTTAATATATATTCTTAATACAGGAAGTTGAAGATGCCCAAAAGATTCGCAGGAAAGTAATCGATTGCTTTGAAAAGGCGAGTTTGCCTAATGTGAGTGATGAGGAGAGGAGAAGGATGCTTCAGTTTGTTGTTGTGGGTGGTGGTCCAACTGGTGTCGAGTTTGCAGCTGAGCTTCATGATTTTGTATCAGAGGATTTGGTTAAGTTGTACCCGACCGTTAAAGACTTCGTCAAAATATCACTTTTGGAGGCAACTAACCATATTTTGAACATGTAAAGTGTTTTTTTTGCTCACAAGTCTTAGCTTTTTTTAGTCGTTTTATTTAATGCTGGCAAATTGGCGGCTCTAGTTTCGGCATAATGAGTTGTTTTGGAAAAGATTCAGAATGGGTCGTTTTTGTAGTCATTTGTTTTAAGTCTTGCAAAACCGACGGGCTGGTCCTAATTGGATAAAACTGGTTCATGTCAAACAACGTGGTTTTAAAAAGTTTCAGTTTGGTTTGTGTCAAAATTAGTCATTTTTGAAAATTTTAAAATGTGTTAGGGTCAAATGTGGGTAATTTTGTTTATCATTTTATTTAAGCCTTGCAAAACTGGCAGGTTGGTTAGGTATCGGGTCAAAACTGCTTCAGGTCAAACTTGGTTGTTTAGAAAGTTCAGGTCAAAACAGGTAGTTTTGGAAAAGTTTTAGAATGGTGGGTTTGGGCCAAAATGGTCGTTTGTAGTAATTTTATTTAAGCCTTGAAACAGACGCGCTGGTCATTATCGGGTCAAAAGCGTTTCTGGTCAAATTAGGTGGTTTTAAAAAGTTTCAAATCAAAACCGGTTTTGACCAAAATTGGCTCAGGTTGAGATGTGTCGTTTTGAAAGAAAAAAGTATCAGAATGAGTTAACTAGTTATATTTGTATTATGGTCATTTGGACTCGTTCTAAGTCGCAAATTTGATAAATTCGACCTAATTTATACCTGTTGAAACCCAAATCAACCCATTTGACACAAAAAAAATCACCAAATCTGTCAGTTTTTTAAATAGCAGGTCATGATTGGCATGAGTACTTTTTATTCCATAAATGTCTGCTTACAAATGCACTTTGACTTTCAGGTTTGACAAAAGAATTACAACTTTTGCTGAAGAAAAGTTTCATAGAGATGGTATAGATTTGAAAACAGGATCAATGGTGGTTAAGGTTTCAGATAAAGAAATTTCAACAAAAGAAATCAAAACCGGGGTAGTCTCAACCATACCCTATGGGATGGCAGTATGGTCAACTGGCATTGCCACTCGTCCCGTTGTAGTTGACTTTATGAAGGAAATCGGACAGGTGCTGTCATATTATTTTCATTGAGTGACATTAATTGTTAAATGACATCAGTGTCGTGTGCTTCATAGGCGAATCGGCGTGTTTTAGCTACTGATGAATGGCTTCGAGTTGAAGGGACAAACAACATATATGCACTCGGAGACTGTGCCACAATAAACCAACGCAGAGTCATGGTACATTCAATTTATATATCTCTGTATAATCATTTCAGAACTTCCAAACAATTTAAAATTTTAATAACTCTTAACATTCAGCTGTTTTATTTATTTTATATGCAAACTCTCAAATAATATTTATATATGTATGTTTGTATCACTCTTGTTCAATGTTTGAGAAAAGGGGTTGACATTGAATTGTTGACTGGCAGGAGGATATATCATCTATATTTGAAAAGGCTGACAAGAACCGGTCCGGAACAATGACCATTAAAGAGTTCCAAGAAGTAGTTGATGACATATGTGACCGGTATCCTCAAGTGCAACTGTATCTAAAAAACAAGAATATGAGCAGCCTTGTTGATCTACTAAAAGAGTCCAAGGGTGATGCTACAAAAGAAGTCAATGTTGATGAATTTAAGTCAGCTTTATCTCAAGTTGACTCTCAGGTCAAAAACTTCCCAGCAACCGCCCAGGTATACATTAACCGAAAAACAATTGGTCTTAGTATCGCCTAATACCATACCCGAACCTGTGAATTTTTTTTTACTTAATTTCATACTTGGTTGATCCCAAATTAATTAGTTATCTGATGCATGATGGTTGGTAATATGTAGGTTGCAGCGCAGGAGGGCGCCTACCTTGCAGATTGTTTCAACCGTATGGACAAATGTGAGAAACGTCCGGAAGGTCCTATACGTTTCAGAGAGTCGGGACGTCATCGTTTCCGCCCTTTCAGGTACATAAATTACTAAATAAATCACAAAAAACTTTGAAAAAACTAAAAAAAAATGAAAATTGTCGTTAATCCTGAAACGGGTCAGTCTGAAATTGAATGGAGTATTTGTTGTGTGTGTGCGCTGTGTAGATACAAGCATCTTGGTCAATTTGCTCCACTAGGAGGAGAGCAAACAGCTGCACAACTCCCTGGTGATTGGGTTTCTATTGGGCACAGTTCTCAGTGGCTATGGTATTCAGTTTATGCAAGGTATATACCTCTTCAACAATAATATCTTCATATATTATAAACATCTATATATATGTGTAGGTTCATTCTAATTCTATGATCTACAGTTTTACACATGTGGATCATAGAGTAGGAAAATTAATTAGTTAAAGAATAATCAATTATTTATTTTTCACAATTATACACTTTTATTCTAATTTTTAATATATATATATATATATATATATATATAATTAAATTGTTTCTAATTGTATTGTATTCAATACTAATTTCGTATTTATTCACTAGTAAATTATTCAATGTTTTGAAAACTAGACCGATTATATATAGTACTAGTTCCATAATCAGACTGTTTGAACCGGACTAAAAACCGAACTTTATTTAAAATTTTAAATGAAAAAACATATATATATGCTCTTAAAAAATACAGAAAAAGTATAACCAAAATGAATAAGAAATTTTAGTTGTGATCATGTATTCATAGCACTACATAAAAAGTGAACATAAAGGTGATGCATTGTATAATCCTAATTTTATGAGTACTACATAAAAGGTAATATAACTGTATAATCATCTCTTTTTCTCTCTATCCTGCAAACATCGCATAAGAGTAATTATGCGATTTTTATAGTTGTATAAATGTCTATATTGTTTTGTTCTTGGAATTTAACAGCAAGCAAGTGAGTTGGCGTACGAGGTCTTTGGTGGTTTCCGACTGGATGAGGTGTTTCATTTTCGGCAGGGACTCGAGTCAAATATGAGTAATAAACCAAACAAACAGTTTCCCTAGTATTTCTGTCGTTGTTCCAATTTTTTTAGACATTCGATATTCATTTACAAATTTGAAATATCAAACATGAAGTTAAGTTTTGTTAGTTACGTACTGTCCAAGTTTTTATCTTTACATGTTGCTTTTATAAATTGTCTGCGTTGGTTAACAACTTGTGCATCTTTGACCAAGTCAAAATCTTGTGTACAAGATGACAATATTTGACCACAATGGTCTTGCTTTTTTCTAAACAAATTCGTTGTTTGATAAACGTACAAAAGCTATGGGTAACGGCTGCCACCTGTATTTTATATAATTACTATTTATGGACTTTCTTTTACAAATAGGAAAATTTTAATTTATGTTATTAAATTAAAGTTTATTATACACTAGTAAACGTACCTGCGTGTTGCTGCGGGTTGAGACGATGCCATGATTTGCTTGTGTTTTGTATGTACACCATCCATATCGATGTTAAATCGAGTAGCTGCTTTTGTACAATTATATTAATCTAGCTTGTATCTCCATGATGGCAATTTTTTACATCTGTTTAACGTTGTTGACAGCCAATGTGCAGTCTTTCTTCATTAAAATTTAAACCATCATCTCGTTCGTTTTCCAACAGCAGTAAAGACGGGTGCTGGCTGTTTTGTCTTTTGTAGCCGTGGATTTTTTATCAGTTCATTGCATATTTTCCTAGGAGTGTTGTCGTTGCTTCGTTAAAGAAAAATTGCAGGCATATCGGATGTGCTGTTGGTTACGATGGCATTAATACAACACCTGTTCAAGTATTCAGTAATTTTCTTTGTCAGTACCAGAAAAGTTGCTAACTATAAACAAAAGCGGGTCTAAAAGACAGCTAATATCAGAAATTCAGAATCATAAACCCTTATAGACTTAAAGTTAGACGAATTATTAATCTGTGAATAAGTGTATAGAAGCCCTATTGAGCCAATATATTCTCTAAATTTTGTCAAGCAACATATCAGCCATACCTGCTAAACTTACATTAGAAAAAAAAAATAGGGATTTCAAACCCTAGTGACATCAAAGTCGGAAATTTGAAACTCAAATTGACAAAACATTTTAAATATGTAACTTTGTGGCGGTGAGCCGGTGAATCGAGTTGAAAGAACTAAAAATAAAGCAAATAAAACAATTAGAAAGAAAATCTTGTGAGGCATTTCGTTAAACAGTAGGCGGGCATGCATTTAAAACATCCTAAACAAACAACTTGAATAAGCAAATAATAAAATCCAAATACGAATGTCATCTACAGAGTAAAAGGACGACTAATCTAGACTTCGACAACCATTAATCAAACAATTCACATGCACTTACAGAGATGTGACGTAAAAAGAAAAAAATGAAAATGCAACCAAAATTTCATGTACAATATTCTCATGAAATTGACTGAAAATAAAACTAAAAACAATTAGTAAACGCAATGTTAAGAATAAAGATCAAGCGCCGATAACGTTTTCGATTGATGCAAGATACTCGCCTAACTGAAACTGCATACCGTATGAAGAAACGTGGATCTACTCACTGGTAGCAGATCTACTTTCCTCGGGTGTGATTAAACTATTTCACCGATGGTTCTTCTGGATCCGAGTTCTTCCACCTACAAAATGAACAGCGCCGTTACTTACCCCTCAGAAAGGGACAGAGGGGTCCTCTTTGGGGTAACCCTCCGGCGTGAGAATCAGTATCTTTTGGAGAAGATAATAATGTTGTATGTAAGTGAATCTCAAGAGTATTGCTGAATCGCTGAATACCCTTGATGATGTGACTGTGTGTCTTTCTGTAACTGACTGTGAGTGAATATGATTCAATATGATTGAATGTGATATCACTGCTTGTAACTGTCAATGATTGAGTGTGAATGAATGTGTCATCAAAGTGGAGTTGATGCTGTATTTATAGTGCTAGGGTTTCCACTGGTTGGGCTCAGCCTCGTTGGCCTCCTCCAACCGCACTGCGCCATGTGTCCTCTGGGACACCTGGCGCTTTCTCGTTGGTTGTAATCATGTGGTAGCACATGTGTCATGCTGAGTTGTCGACCTTTCATTTGGCAGCTGTCAACATCAGCATATTCTTACTCCTTAAAAAGATGCCTTCTAGAAGATTGTCTGACGTGCACAATCAAGGTTGCCCTAACCCTGATTTGGATAAGGACGAGGTTGATTATGTGCACGTGTGATATGCGCCCATCCTGAGGATGCGCGAAGTCATCTTTTTATTCTCACGCGCAGATATTTCATGCGCAGGTGTGATATGCACGAGCGTGTGATATGCGCCGCGCGCTGGTGCGCCACGCGCATATGTGACGCGCGAGCATATGTGATGTGCAAGAGCATGCGATATGCGCCGCGCGCATATGTGATGCGCGAGCATATGATGCCTGAGCATGTTTTGTATGCGCCATGCGCCTGGGTTTTGGCTTTGTGCCTTCATAATGTCTTTATCTTGCGGGTTGACCCGCCTTGATTGGTGTTGAGGCGGGTACATACCTCTTCAAGCCCCCCCAGTCTAATGTGTGTCTTATCTCGCGCGAGCGCGGTAAGATAGATATTAGACTCACTGAATTGTCCTTTTGTAGGGGGTTTTGTCGTTTTCTTGGTTGTTTCCATCGTCGCGCGAAGTTCTATCCATTTGGTTGAAAACGAAAGGTCCAAACACGTGGTTGGTTGGTGATGACGTGCGCCGTAAACGTGTCAGACTTTTCGTGTGCTCGAGGTGCTACAGTTGCCTTTCACGTCCCCTCACAGCTGTCTTGAACACGTGTCGCACTCGCATTGGTTTGTACCTGCGAGTGAGGGCGCGTGTCTGTTCCGTGGCAGGTCGGTTACATCTTTTTGTCCCCTCACACAGCTGTTAGGGACACGTGTCGCGCCTTCCTTGGGTTGCCCCTGCGAGTGGGGGCGCGTGGAATCCGATCAGCTGCCACTTTTCTCTCTCCTGGTCCTATAAAAGCAGGCCCTTAGGAAATTTTTATCTTCATCTTCATTGTTTCTAAAATTCAAATTTCTGCTTTCAAATTCTGATTTGAGTGTTTACATCGATTGGAATCCTCGATTATCGGCTATTATAGTTGTATGTCTGATAGTTCATACTCGTCTAGCCCTTCAATCACCTCCGTTGCCTCTCGAAGACGCCGTGTGAAATCTGTGGTGATGTCGACATTGAAGCAAAAAGGAAAGGGGAAGAAGGTTGTTGAAACCACATCGGAGGAAGTAGGGAGGACCAAGGCCACCAAAAGGTGGAATGAAATCCCCTGCAAATTGAAGCAGGCCGATCTCGACAACCTCATCGCCTCTCAGGGGTTTCCCACCCTGTTTGGCTGCATGTTGCCTAGGTCCGGGCAAACGGCGGCGGACCCGCCTGCCGGCTATATATCCCTATATAGCCACTTTTTCACCCACTGCAACCTTCGTCTCCCGATGACAAGGTTTGTGGGTGCACTGTTGAAGTTCTATGGGATTCACATATCCCAAGTCCATCCGTTTGGACTCGTGCGCGTGACTCACTTTGAGTTCATGTGCAAATCCCAGCGCGAGGAACCCACTCCTCGGCGCTTTCAATATTTTTATAAGGCCAAGATCCAAGACAATTGGATCTCTTTTATTCCTCGCAGTCAGAAGGTGAAGTGCTCCACTGTTTCATTCAAGAGCCTTCATGACTGGTCTGAGAGGTTTTTTTACATTAAGGCCGGTGTGATCCCCATCCGTATGACCATGCGCTCTATCACTTCTGCGCCTGCGGATGAGGATGTCCTCAAGAACCCAACTGGCGCATGGGTTAAAAAGCTGACCGCCGAACCATCCCCCGCGAAGAAAATTTGCGAGGAGGCGCTGGTTGGGGTCGGGATGAGCAGGCTCTGGGCCGACAGCGCGCTTGAGCCCGTTATCCAAGTCGACGGGTTGTGTAAGTGTTTTTGTTATTTTTTTTTGTTTTTTGTTGTTGCGCGAACATCGTTCTTTTGCTGATATCATTTAACTTGTCTTTGCGCAGTCACCAAGGATTACATCCTTGCCGCTTATGATGAACATGTGGAGGGCGGCTCCGTCGAACTTGGCGTTGGGGAGGTTGGTTTCCCGGATCGCTTCGATGACATGTTCATCCCAGTGGATCTGGATTTTGACTTTGACGGTGACGCGCCTGGTAAGCCTTCGCAATCCTGCTCATTCCTTTAGAATACCCAAGTTTATTAACAGTTCTGTCGCTTGTTTTTGTAGATGCGCTTGAAAACTACGAGCTAGAGCTCGCGGAAGAGGAGGAGGAGGAAGAGGAGGTGCCTCTACTAAAGCGCAAAGCTAAGGGGAAATCTGGCGCAGGGGCCAGTAAGAAACAGAAGAAAGAGGACACCCCTGTCGCTCATCCCCATGCTCAAACGAAAAGACCTAAGGAAACCACAAAGGTTTCTTTAAGTTCTCTGCCTGTGAGAGTGGGCAGACCTCCTGTCCACTTGAGGTATGGTGCCGTCGCCTCCTCCGTTCGCGCTGCTGAAGAGAGAAGCCGCGCCGCGCCTGCAACAGGTATACTTTGCTTATCTTCATCTGACTGAGTTATTATTAAACCGTTGGTTATTTGAATGATTGCAGAGCCGGCGACGGTAACAGATCAGCCGCAGGCGCCACAAGGTGCTACGGCTGCGCCGGGGACTCCATCGAAGTCCCCTGTTCTACCCTCTGAAAAGGGTAGGATGAATTTTATGGCGATGTTCGACGCGCGAACAGAGTTGCGCCAAGGTAAGTGTTGCACATTTGTCTTCTGAATTTTTCCTTTTGGACTTAGTCATAAACCCTTCCTTGTTTATTTGTTCATAGGAGTTGTAGCTGGTACAACAGTTGCTGATGATACTCCTGGCGCAGCTGCCGGCGCCGCTGGTTCTGGTCCTGCTCCTGCTAGTGCTGAGTCTCCCCTTGTTGGGATAACCAAGGAGCAGGAAACGGTGTTGCGCGCCGAACTGGCGGCGTCGAGACCTCCTTCGCCTCCTCCTGCACGTAGCCCTCCCCGCGAGGCTGGTTTGGAGCCTTCCAGGTCGCAGCAGAAGAGGCCTGTTGAAGGAGACGAGGAGGACGAGGGGGTTCAAGGTGAAGACTCCTTAGGAGATCGCGCCAGCCCTGCGATGCCGCAAGTGTTCGCAGCGCAGACCTCTGGTGGGGCTGGCGCTGACTTTCCTGCTTCATCCCCGCAGGTATGTATTGATTTGTTGGTCCGCTGCGCGTATCTCCCTATAAGTATGTTTTATGACTTAGAACTTTTCTTACATTTTTGCAGGAAGGTGACCACGTTTACCGCCCGAGATGGAATATTAATGAAGAAAGTTCCTTTCAATCCATGGGCGTATGCGAGGACTTCTGGGCTCATGCCGTGCCTCCTACTGAAAGGAGGTATCAAGAGGAGCGCACTCGCGCGGACTTGCTGAATGACCATGTTTTCGCTGGGTCGGCTTTTTTCGCTGCTTCCCAAGAGCTTCGTCGTGATTATATTAAAGTACGCGACGCTCTTGTGGAAGCCCAGCGAGAGGCTAAGGTGGCCGCCTGGAACCTGTCTGATGCTCGCGCGCGAGCTGAGAAACTCCAGGCGGAGCTCAGTGAAAACCGAGCAAGTGCCAACACCGCATACATCAAGCGCGGGCATGAGCTCCAGGCTGCGCGGGAGAAGCAGCAGTTGGCGGAGGCCGAAGTTGCCAAGTACGCGCGCAGAGTGCGTGTCTTGGAACAGCAGGCCGAGGCGCGTGACCAAGCTATCATCAAGAGTATTACTGAGAAATCATCGTTGGAGAGCGAGGTTGCGCGCCTGAAAAGGGATTTGGCGGCCGCGCAGGCCGATAGAGATGAGGCCTTGGCCACGGCGGCGTCCAGCCAGGAAGCACTTGGTGCTGCGCAGGCGGAGAAAGAAAAAATTTTGGCGGCAGCAGCGTCTGACAAGGAGGAACTAAAAAAGGCTAAGGAAACTGTTGAGTTATTAAACTCTCAGGTTCCTGCCCTCGAGACGTCTGTTGCTGCCCTCGCGCAGGATCGCCAATGGCTGGTGTCACAGGGCATGGCTCGCTGCGCTTTGGCGATGAAATATTCCGCCGAGTTTCAAGCCCTTGTGATGGACTGCAATGCCGCCGCGCGTTTGGTGGGCCGAGCTGAAGGGTTTACGGATGGGTATGAGTATGGCATGTTGAGGAAGAACCCATCCGAGTACCCTTACAAGTTCGATGCGGCCTGCGCGGACATGGCCGCGGTGGGGGAAAAGTATATGAATACTCCCATCCCCATCCTTATGCAGGTATCTTGATCTTAATGAGTTTTACTTTACTAACTTTTCTAAGTGTTTGTACTCATTACTTTTCTAATGATTTACAGATAGCTGCGCTTGCTGACCAGCCCGACCTCGGCGCACTAAAGAAGTTGCTTGATGATTGCGAGAGGGCTGGTGGCGATGATGGTGGCGCGGGGGATGTTGCCCCTGCCAGCGGCTCTGGCGCGGCGAAAGAATCTGCTCGTGACACCGTTGTGATCGAAGACTCCAATGAGGAGGAAGAACTTGACTATGGTCAGTTCGGAGATGAAGAGCAGACCGCGCCAGATGCTGCGCGAGATGATGAGGATGATGAAGCGGCTGACGTCGACGTGGAGACTTGAGAAGCCCTTCATCAAATTTTGTATATTTATCTTTTATACTTGTAGTTTGTAACTCATCATACTTGTAAATTTCGATCCAATGAAATGAAACTTGTTATCTCCTTTTCGTATCTTGCGCATTTCCATTCATCTCTTCATGTTTGGTTGTATAGATATAAGATATGCTTGAACGTTAAAATAAGAACAAGGTTGTAAGGAAATTATTCACTTAACCTCTGTTCTATTTTGTTTGTGGCTCTCGCAGTATCTCGCTCATGCTGACATGCACGCTAATTTTTCGTTATTTCTTTTTCGCGCGTTGGTGTCACGCGGTATGGAAGTATGAGTTTAGCCATTACATGTCAGCTTGTGTTACTCAGATATCCACTATGGTTCCGCGCGCGGCCTCGACCTGAGACCTTAACATGATATGGCATGTACTTTGCCTTAGTTTTGTTTAAGGATTTTTATGATCAGGCTGCGCGGGGTGTAAGATGGATGTATGTGAGTGTTTTGAGCTAAGGCTCTTTGTTTTGGGCTAAGGCCCTGACGATTTTAGAGTTAAGACTCATTAACGTGTTTGAGCTAAGGCTCGTAATTTTGGGCTAAGGCCCTGACGTTTTAGAGTTAAGACTCTTTAACGCGTTTGAGCTAAGGCTCGCGCATGTATGTTTTACTTCGCTTTATTTTGTTTTGAAGTCAATATAATGTTGTCATATTGTTCCAATTTAATAAAGGAAGTGTGAAACATGTATGCAAAGGTAAGAGAACCAATATTGAAAGATAGCGCGACAAATATTGAAAGATAGCGCGAATCATCATTGATGATGGCTTAAAAGCCTTGATTACAAATTTGAACTTTTTACATGAAGCATTTTCTAAGTTGTGCCGCGTTCCACGCGCGCGGTATCTTTTTTCCGTTCAAATCTTTTAAAGCGTACGCGCCTTTCCCCAGATCTTCTGAAATTTGATAAGGTCCCTCCCAATTGGGGGACATTTTTCCTGGGGGTATTGCGCGACTAGCTTCATTGTTTCGAAGGACAAAATCATTTTTCTTGAAGTGGCACTCTTTAACGCGCTGATTATAATATTTTTCCAGCTTTTTCTTGTATCTGGCTTCATTAATGATAGCCGCTTCTCTGCGCCCTTCAAGCAAGTTAAGGTCCAACCTTCTATCGCGGTCGTTATCAGTTTTGCCCATCATGAGTACCCTATGGGATGGGCATCCAATTTCCGCTGGGATCATAGCCTCTGTCCCATAGGTTAGGCTGAACGGGGATTCGCCATTGCTAGTTTTGCTTAATGTCCTGTGCGCCCACAAGACATTAGGTAACTCTTCGACCCAAGAATGGGATTCTCCCTCCAATCTTTTCTTCAGCCCATTTAGTAAACTTTGATTCGCGCGCTCCACTTGGCCATTCCCTTGAGGATGGTAAACGGACGTGAAGATTTGGTTGATGTGCAATTCTTTGAGCCAGCTTGACATCTTCCTGTCAGTGAATTGTTTGCCATTGTCGCTCACAATTTCCAGAGGAAGGCCAAAACGACAAATGATGTGGCTCCAGATGAATTGCTTCATCGCCTCAGCTGTGATTTTTGCTAGTGGCTTGGCTTCAACCCATTTTGTGAAATAGTCTATCGCCACTACCAAAAATTTCACCCGCCCTTGCGCTTGCGGCAGGGGCCCCACAATATCAATGGCCCATTTGTGGAAAGGCCATGCTGAGGTGACTGGAATCAAGTTGTTTTTTGGACGCATGGTGTTTGGCGCGTAGCTCTGACATGCCTTGCATTTTTGGATTTCTTTTAGCGCATCCAAGTACATGCCTGGCCAATAGTAGCCCGAGCTCATCGCCTTGGTAACCACCATGCGCGGACCAGCGTGAATTCCACAGATTCCTTCATGAATCTCCCTAATCACATAGCTTGCTTCTTCCGCATCCAGGCATTTCATGAGCGGTCCAAGATAAGAGCGCCGATACACTGTACCATCAAGTAGTTCATAGTTCTGCGCCTTGTGTCTTATCTTTCTCGCCTGTGCGCGATCATCCGGTAACTTCCCCTCTTTCAAGAATTCCATTATTGGAGTTATCCAGGATGAAGGAGTTGCATGAATTACCAGGACCGATTGCGTTTGCACTGACGGGCTGCTCATTATTTCCACCCTGACATCTTTGCCAAAGTGATCAAAATTAGTTGATGCCATTTTACTCAACGCGTCTGCGGACTTGTTTTCGCTTCGCGAGATGTGTATGATTCTGAAGAAGTCAAACTGCTCAACGAGCTTTTTTGCCTGCTCTAGATACAGAGGCATCGTGTTCTCCTTGGCGTCATATAGGCCGTTGACCTGAGCAGCTACCAAGTAAGAATCAACATGCGCCTCTAGTCTTTTAACCCCAAACTTGCGCGCGATGCGCAGACCAGCCAGCAGGGCTTCATACTCAGCCTCATTGTTGGTACTCTTGAAGTCCAACCTGATAGCATAAGTATATTCATGATTATCAGGGTCCACCAGTTTGAGACCTGCGCCAGACCCTTCGCTGTTGGAGGCTCCATCAGTGAATAGCCTCCAAACATCTTCTTCATCATTTGGTCGCGGAGGGTCTACCTCGCGCTGAGCTTCTTCAATCTTTCCCTCTGGGATTTCCGTGATGAAATCCGCCAAAACTTGACCCTTTATTGCTGGACGGGGCTTATAAGTGATCGTGTGTTCACCTAATTCCAGCGCCCACTTTGTCAGCCTTCCGGAGAGCGCGGGACGTCGCAAGACTTGCTGGATGTTGTAACCAGTCAGTACTTCAATAGGATGACCATTGAAATATCTATGTAGCTTGCGCGACGCGTGTGTTAGTGACAAAACTAATTTTTCCATGATGGAATAGCGCGTCTCAGGGTCTGTGAGCACTCGACTCACATAGTATATTGGCGTTTGGATCCCCTTGCGATCCACCAATAATACTGCGCCAATGGCGCGATCTCCAGCTGACAAGTACAATGTAAGGGTTTCGCCAGGAAGTGGGGCTGTGAGCGCGGGCAGCTTTATGAGACATTCTTTTATCTCATTGAAAGCTTGCTCAGCCTCAGGCGTCCACTTGAATTGGCTCTTCTTCAAACAGTTCCTCAAGGTGTTAACGAATGGAGTAGATTTGCTGGCGTGGTTCGCTAGGAACCTGTTGATTGACACCAATCTACCATTCAGCTTCTGAACCTCTTTCATGGTGGATGGTGAAGGCATGTCAAGGATGGCTTCCACCTTCTCAGGATTCACCTTGAAACCCTCCTTAGTGACCATTACACCAAGAAATTTCCCCTCTTCCGCGCCAAAAGTACATTTGCTCGGGTTGAGCTTCATGTTAACTTCCGTTAGGCGCTGAAGAGTTTCCTCGATGTCGTTGAGCATTTGTCTCTCCTCCCTGCTCTTGATCACCAAATCATCGACGTAGACTTCTAGATTTCTTCCGATTTGTTCACTGAAAACCGAATCCATAAGTCTCTGATAGGTTGCGCCCGCATTCTTTAAACCAAAGGGCATTTTTGTGTAACAAAAAACACCCTTGTCGGTTCTGAAGGCCGTCTTGTCTTCATCCTGTGGTGCCATTTGAATCTGGTGATAGCCTTTGTAGGCATCCAGGAAACATTTGAGCTTGAATGGCGCCACGGAGTCCACCTTTGCGTCGATGTTTGGTAGTGGGTAACAGTCTTTCGGACATGCTTTGTTGAGGTCCTTGAAGTCAATACACATCCTCCATGACCCGTTGCTTTTCTTTACCATCACAGGATTGGCTACCCACGTCTGGTATCGGATCGGGCGGATAATGTTTGCGCGCAACAAGTCCTCAACTTGCTCATTCATGGCCTTCGCCTTTTCATCCCCCATGATTCTCTTCTTCTGAGCAATTGGCTCCACCGACTTGAACGTGTTAAGAGAGTGTTGCGCCAAATCTCGCGGGACCCCAATCATATCGGAGTGTTGCCACGCGAAGACCGACATGTATTTTGTGAGCAACCTTTTCACTCTCAATCTCGTGTCGTCTGAGATGGTAGCGCCAATTGTGACCGTTTGGTCGGGGAATTTTGGGTTTAAAATCCACTTCTCTGGCGCATTGTCCGCCGTTGGAAGTTTCATTCTCCCTTCCCGCGGCGTGGTTGTCACTGCGCACAAATGATCGCGGTAAACAAATGCTACGCCTGTTGGTGTAGGGATCCCCAATGCGCCGTGCGCTGGCGATGGTACAGCATTAAATTGGGCAATTGTTCCCCTACCCAGGATCATATTGTGGCATGACGTGGTGGGCAAGACCAAGAAGTTAACAACTTCGGCTCGCTTGTGCTCATCATCCCCCATAGTTAGTTCAAATTGAATCTGGCCTAGGGGATGTATGATTTCATTTGAGACACCACAGATTGGTGCGTTCACAATTTCGAGCCGAGCTTGGTCTGCCGGGTCTAACTTTCTGAAACACTGCTCATACATAATGTCAGATTCGCTTCCAGTGTCCACCAGGACCTTTGACACTTCGTAATGAGCAATGTGTGTGGTAATAACGAGAGGACTGCTTATTGAAGGGCCTCCCCTGATTCTTGGGAAGATGACTTGCTGCTCGCGCCAATCTCCGTGAATTTGCGCGCTTCTCTTTCTTGACGTCTGCCCTTGTCGTCCCCCCTCAGCCACACAGATTCTTTTGTACTTCTTGTTGGCAGAGGCTCCCTCCGGTTGCTCATCTTCTATTCTTTGGTTTTTTACCAAGTGAGCCAGCCTGCCAGACTTTACATCCTTCTCGATCGCATCCTTTAAATGATGGCATGCGTCGGTGTTGTGGCCCGGGGACCTGTGAAATTCACAATATTTACCACTGTTTTGCGGCCCCTTGTAGTGTAGTTGCTTGGGAGGCTTGAATTGGACATTCTCAGTACTTAACACCTGTGAAGGTGTTTTAGTGAGGGGAGTCCATATTCTTGGCAGAGGTCTGCTAGGATCTCTGCCGCCCTCCCTCTTGTCACCCTCCCCGTGTTTACGAGCATCCTTTTGGGGCTGGGGTGAGCTTGGTTGCGCTTGTTTTTCCGCGGAAGAAAAACTTGTTGGCTGCAACCTGGACCATACAGAGTTCTGTTTGGCCCTCTTCTCTTTGCTGCGCGGTGATTCAGCCTGATGCGCTCTTTCTCTTGCCCTATCTTGGGCAATCTGTTTCTCATTTCTCGCGAAAACTCGCGATGCCTCCATTAACTTGGCCCACGTGGTGGGCATACCATCTTTGCTTACGAGAGCTCGTCGTAACTGATCACTGCGCGCGCCTTGTATAAAGGCCACGCGCAGGAGCTGCTCAGTTATGCCCCCGATTGCCAGGGACTCCTGATTGAAACGAGTGATGTAATCTTCAATCGTTTCATCATTCCTGCGGATGCAGTGCATGATGTCATCAGGATCGCGCGTGTGCCTGCGCTGCTGTACGAAGTGGGCCTGGAACTTTTCTAATAGTTCCTCGAACCCATCAATTTGCCCTGTCGGCAAGCTCTCGAACCATACTCGCGCTGCGCCCGTGAGGCAGCGGGCAAACATATGACACCATGTTGGCATCGTCCAGCTCTCTAGGTTTCCCGTGTTATAGAAACCTTGCAAAAAGTCATCTGGATCTGTCGTGCCATCATATTTCCCCAGACCACTTGGCATCTTGGTCTTGTGCTGGATGGGAGCCTGCGCGATGCGCGCAGTAAACTTTGAGTGTTTTACCAGGATGGCTGGTCTGTAGGGTGTGGTTACGTCCACTTGCCCTCTGACCGGTGGGCTGTATGGCATGTGCAGATCCGGATCTGCTCTGGCTCCTGGCGCCATGTTCACAGGCGCGCGGAGCTGCGAGCCTCCTGCATGAGTATCCCTTGTCTTTCTCATGCTATGCACCTCTTCATCACTGAACTCTGTGTGTGCAGTGTGAACAGAATGCCCTTCTTCCGGCGCGCGCGGCCTTTTTGTGGGCTGCTTCTCCATCGCTTGCCTTTGTGTTTGGTCGGCTAGCTTCTTCTGTTTGATCATTTCAGTGTACTTTTCCATCAGACGCCGCTGCTCATTTATGAGCCATTCATTCGGATCGTCTGCTTCATCTTCTGGACCCATTGGTCCCTTCAGCTTCGCGCCGGCCATATTTTGTAACGTGTGATCGTCTGGAGGAGTTTCAGTCTGGCCGTGAGGGGTTGTGACGAAGGGACGGTTGCTGGTGGTACGCGTAGAATCACGCGGAACCCTCAGAAACTGCTGTCCGTCGTTAACACCCTCACGTTCAATATCCTCCAGAGCTTGATCAACGTTACGAACTCCAGAAACCATGGTGATTGAATTTTTTAGATCTGGATGAGATCTGATTGCCGTTTGTAACAGTGGATGGCGCCAATGAAGAAACGTGGATCTACTCACTGGTAGCAGATCTACTTTCCTCGGGTGTGATTAAACTATTTCACCGATGGTTCTTCTGGATCCGAGTTCTTCCACCTACAAAATGAACAGCGCCGTTACTTACCCCTCAGAAAGGGACAGAGGGGTCCTCTTTGGGGTAACCCTCCGGCGTGAGAATCAGTATCTTTTGGAGAAGATAATAATGTTGTATGTAAGTGAATCTCAAGAGTATTGCTGAATCGCTGAATACCCTTGATGATGTGACTGTGTGTCTTTCTGTAACTGACTGTGAGTGAATATGATTCAATATGATTGAATGTGATATCACTGCTTGTAACTGTCAATGATTGAGTGTGAATGAATGTGTCATCAAAGTGGAGTTGATGCTGTATTTATAGTGCTAGGGTTTCCACTGGTTGGGCTCAGCCTCGTTGGCCTCCTCCAACCGCACTGCGCCATGTGTCCTCTGGGACACCTGGCGCTTTCTCGTTGGTTGTAATCATGTGGTAGCACATGTGTCATGCTGAGTTGTCGACCTTTCATTTGGCAGCTGTCAACATCAGCATATTCTTACTCCTTAAAAAGATGCCTTCTAGAAGATTGTCTGACGTGCACAATCAAGGTTGCCCTAACCCTGATTTGGATAAGGACGAGGTTGATTATGTGCACGTGTGATATGCGCCCATCCTGAGGATGCGCGAAGTCTTCTTTTTATTCTCACGCGCAGATATTTCATGCGCAGGTGTGATATGCACGAGCGTGTGATATGCGCCGCGCGCTGGTGCGCCACGCGCATATGTGACGCGCGAGCATATGTGATGTGCAAGAGCATGCGATATGCGCCGCGCGCATATGTGATGCGCGAGCATATGATGCCTGAGCATGTTTTGTATGCGCCATGCGCCTGGGTTTTGGCTTTGTGCCTTCATAATGTCTTTATCTTGCGGGTTGACCCGCCTTGATTGGTGTTGAGGCGGGTACATACCTCTTCACCGTATGAGTGCAATAGAAATCCGGTTGTAACTAACGAAAAGCATAAAAAGTATAAGGACGTCAACAGAAACTCTATTATTAGAGAAGCCTAAAACAAATTGAACAATAGCAATGAATCGTTCACTTACCTAATTAAGACGAAACAGCAACGGCGGCGGTGCAGAATCGGACTGTTTCTATCTCCGTATGTGTCTCCGTTTTATCTTTTCGATCAACAAAATTAGGGTTTGAGATCGGTGACTGCTCGCATCAACGATGGTCCAGTGACTGAGATCAGGGTTGAGGAACTGGTTTCCGGCCATCAGAGAGCAGCCGGTTCTGACTGCCATCGCCATGGATGTCGCTGTTGGGAAGTGATGTGAAGAATAGAGAAAGCCACGTTGTGTTATCCAGTTCTCTCTTGGAAATGAGGCAACAGCATGCCACGTATCAAAGAAATCTATGCATGAAAGAGCAGTACAATGTGCTTGAAACATTGTACAGTGGATCTACAGTGATTCTTTTAAATATATATATATATATATATATATATATATATATATATATATATAACTAGTAAATGCACAAATTACAATTACATTTAGAGTTTCTTATACATGTGATCTATGTGATTTGGATAAGGGTATTTTGCAATTTTGCCACTTCCAATCAAAGCTTACGGCGAACTTAACTAGAAAACTTTGTTACAAGGTCGAAACTTCGAAACCCAAATTTGTTACTTTTAAACCTTAATATCTAAATATGTTACTTTAGCCAAACCACAGGAACCATCTGTCTAATTAAATCATTACATTATGATAAATGAACAAGAGTGACCCCAATCTAGCTAAATTAGACATTTTTTAGCCCTAAGTTTAAACATAACCGATACACACACATCTTAGATGTTTCTATATGTCTAGTGATTTACCTCATTTTAATTTTAAAAAGGTTATCTAATTTTTTTGTATGTCAAATAATTCAGACGTTTGGGTTATTTAATTTTAAAACTGTATACAGAATTATATATAAGTTTAGTTAAAATAATTACTATAGTAAAAAAAGTGTGAAATACAAACGGCCTGGTGTAAATCAGTTTGACCAAGTGGATGCTAATCATCTCAATTTTTACCATACATATTATACTTTGTTGAATATAAATAATGTAAAATCATTTCAAAATAGAACATGCCTATTTTGCCTTTCAATCAGTTATAATGCAGGGAATAAGAATATTGTACACCCTACCCTATTTATGTATATAAAGTGGTTTGTGTGTTGATGGTTCTCATGCATTGTGATGCCATGGAAACAACAAAAGATAGTGGCAAGGGTGGAGATGGTGGTTGCTACGGAGGAGGAGAGATTGGATACAACCATGGTGTAACCCCGTTCTTGAAGAAACTATACTCGATGGTTGATGATAAATCAACAAACTCAATCATTTCTTGGAGCTCGTCTCGCACCACCTTTATCATATCTGATGAACAACTGCTTATCTCAAAGATTCTTCCTCGTTACTTTAAAAGCAATCGTTTAGATAGCTTCTTTTCTCAACTCAATAAATATGTGAGTATTATTTCTTCTTAATTATATTATGTATGATTTAGATACTTTAATTTAGAAGATTGTTTGATATTAACTGTCTAAATTCTATTTTCAAAGGGTTTCAAGAAGATGGAATGGAATCGACTAGAGTTCGGTCAAGAACATTTCCAAGAAGGAAAACTACACCGGTTAAAAACCATTAAAATTAAAAAGCGACAATCTAATGTCAACAAACCTGGTGTCTCTATAATCGAGCTCAAAGCTACATTCGCTAAAGTGACACAAGACCACAAGCAATTTAGCAATAGAATAGGCCGATTCATATATGGAATAGAACAAACTTTAGCGGAGATTCAAACTATCATCGAAGCCATGATCAACAAGCTTGTATTCACCTTTTCTAAGACGATTGGGCAAAAAAGAGCTTTTCTTGATATTGCCTCGGGGATTCATTTTATTGATATCATGAAAGATTTTCAATCAGTCAATGATCATTTTGAGGGGTTAGGGAGTGATGATGATTGTTTAAAGTCGTTGACTGATTTGGCAGAAAAAGTGATCATTGGATGCAACGGTAACGATGATAGGCATGGTGTTGATAATGGTTGTAGTATACCAAAGTTCTTACATGAACTCTATGACATGGTTGCGAATGAAGACATTGATGATCTTATATCTTGGAGCCTTCCAAACTGTGATACCATTATCATTTGGGATATTAACAAATTTGCAACTCATGTTCTTCCAAAGTATTTCAAGCATAAAAATTTCAGTAGCTTTATTTCACAACTCAACATATATGTAAGTGTCTAATTGACTAATACAATGTTTTGATTTTTAGAAGTCAAAGTTGTTGGTTTTGAAATACATACCTAAAGAGAATTTGTTTGACTTTTTGTTCGATTTACATCAAAGTCAAATTATTTACCACATTTTGAAACTAATGTCTATTTTTAATGAAAAAAAGCGTTGTTTGGTTCGTAAAATTCAAGAGAATTTAAAATGAAGTTGAAAATATTTCCTATCAAAAATAGCGTTTTGCTATGTTACAAAGAATTGTAATTGGAATTGATACCTTTAATCAATGGAATTTAAGACCCCTCAAACTTTTTTGAGAACTAATGAATTATGAATAAAAAAAATCCTAAATGTATTTTTGTGACATTTTAAATTTTATTGTAGCTTTCGATGATGTTTCTTTATGATAACGTCTTGCAATCAAATTTTTTTTCTTATTGTAGGGTTTCAAGAAGGTTAGTTGGGAGAGACATGAATATGCTAATGAATGGTTTAAAAAAGGAAGATATGATTTGCTAGGGAACATTAAGAGGAGAATCAAACATCCACGACTAATGGGAGTTGCAAATGTTCCACAATCGGCATTAGAAATGTTCAACAATCGGTTGAAAACAATACAACAAGCTCAAGAGAATAATATTAATTGGTTATTTGATTACGAAGAACAAATGAAAAGTTCAATGCACAAGTTCAAGGATGCGGTTGTCAACATGGCTAACATTGTTGAAAACATGATACAAACTAGTAATGAAGAGCTTGAAAATGTTCATAAAGCAAATATTGAAATCGAAAAAATTGTTAAAGGTAACTCAACAGTCAACTTCTTGTTAATTCTTACATTATCATAAAAGGCCATTTAGCTAGTTACTCGTTTATTCTTAAGAATAACTTTCTAATGTGTGAAACCGTATGCACTAGAACTTAAGAATAACTTTAGAACTATATATAATGCCATTATAATATACCTTTTTAATAACATTTAATACATTGACTTTTTAAAAATAAAAAAGTAAAAATAAAGACATTTGTGTTTATGAGTTGATATGGTGTGACTACCAATATTAAAAATTGTTGTTTTCGTATCACGTATCGTATAAACCTTCTTTAAACTAATTAACAACTAGGTTGACAATTATGGAAAATCTATATTACAACATAGTACTTTTCACATTTAACTAAATAAAATTGCTATATCATTTGTTGACGATGTTACAGAAAATGAAAAGAGACCAATGGAAGATAGTGAAGTTGAGACACAATTGAGAGTGGACAATAACTTGGAAGCTGTCACACCCCGACTAAAGGCGGAACATGCCGGGGTGCAACGTAATTGGACAAATACACAAGACACTATTAAAGTGACAATATTTAATCAACTCATTTACTTCACAAATCAATAAACAACACATCTTGGTCATACAACAAATTGAACACAAGTAAACAAATATATTGTTCCTTTTACTAATATCCTAATAGTCTTGGTAACGTTTTTCGTCAAGTCCTCAAGTCGATAAAAGTCAAACCTGTAACAATGCATAAAATAATATTTTGTCAACACGTATGTTGGTGAGCAATTTCATAATTTGAGTATATATAATATGAGCGAAATCCACATACGTATATGAGACTATAAATAAAAGCATCAGTCTTGGCATATAAAACATATGTAAATGAGGATCCTTTCTACTCGGTAACAACCGACATACTCGGATAATGAGGCCCTATTCTACTAGCACAAGGCTAAGTAGTTAGGGGAGCATATGATCATACTTAATGAGGCTCAACAACGACATAAAAATAAACACTCGCGCACGTAAAGCATATGAGGCATATAACACACAAAAGAGCAAGTATTCCAAGTATCATATACCCTAAAGTTTGTGGTTTGAGAAACGTATATAATAAATCATTCTTGTTTTGAATAAGTATGCATGTTACCCCCAAAAGATAAAAGTGAAAACGGGGGATGAAATGTACTCACCTCGATTGATGAACCGAGAAATAAATAAACAAATAAATGAAGCTCGAACGGTAAACAAACAGATCTGACTTGAAACGATAAAGACCCTGCCTAAAATAAATAATGTAATATATATTAATGAACTTGAAACCATAATGAAACTATATTGGAAACATTGGACGAGAAGGTTCGGTTGTAAATCGGATTATCGGTTAATTTGTTAATGGTTAGGGACTCATACTTAATTGGTAATTTAAAATAAAATAATATTTATTTTATTTGGGCTTTTAAATAACTAAACCAATATTAAATAGAAACAAGACGGGTTTTAAATCAAGAGTTCGGTTTTCATAACATGAATTTATAATATAGCTTATAATAATATTATTAATGATAATGATAAATCTAAAAAAATATGTTATATATATATATATATATATATATAGATAGATGTATAAGATAACGATGATAATAATAATTTCAATAATTATTATTAATAATACTAATATAGTATGATACTAATAATAATAGTTAAAGAATAAAAACCCCAAGTATTAATTAAAGCGTTGTTGATAAAATAATAATAATAATAATAACAAATAATATTGATAGTAAATAATAATACCATCCTCGGTGTCGGTTCGAGTTCTAAACGAGTTCACAAGATAAATGTAATAATATTATTGATAATAATAAATTATCAAATATAATTTTAATAAATATCAATAATATGATCTTTAAGAATAATATTAACAACTTTAATATTTATAATAACAATAATATTAATAATACTTCTAATACTACTAATATTAATAGTAATAGTAATAATAATAGTAACAATATGAATTAAACCTAAAATAATATTATAACAAAATATATTTATTTTTAAACATAAATCCAAGATCGATTTTTAAGTGGTTAGTAACTCGGGTGTATTCCGTCTTAGCTAACCAAACCCGATGTTCATCTTATCCCCAATTCAAAATAACACCAATATTCATCCAACCTGTTTCAAAGTATTTAACCGATAGTTAACGATTTCAAACTGATTGATATACTAAAATTAATAATAACAAAACCCAAATTAACTTGTACCTAATATATGTTCCCGAGGTAGTCGGAGATGGAAACCGCAACCGAGGGAGGGAGGAAAGGAAAAAGAGAGAGAGAGAACCGTAGAGAGGGAGAAAGCAGAGAGAGAGTTACAACGAGAGAGAAAGAGAGAGACGAGACAGAGAGAGAGAGACATCGAGAGAGATAGATAGAGACAAAGAGAGAAACAGAGAGAGATAGATAGAGACAGCGAGAGAGACAGAGGGAGAAAGATAGAGACGGCGAGAGAGAGGTGGCGGGGCTGGTTTTCCGGTGAGGCCACGGTGGCCGAAGGTCGCAGGAAAAATGGGGAAAAGAGTGGTGGTGGCTGCGGGTGATGTTTTGCGTACCAGAGGGGAAAGAAAGGTTAGTGGTGGTGCGGTGAGAGGTGGTGGCCGAAGGTGGGTGGTCGGACGTCGCCGGAAAACGGCTGGGGTCGCCGGAAAATGAAAGGGAAGAAGAAGGAGGCGGCTGAGTGTAATGATATTAGGATTAGGGTTTGTTTCTTTTATAGGTAGGTTATAAATGTTATGTTTTTGGCCCATCAAGTTTGGTATTTAGTTATAATTGGTTTAAAACTTGTATAACTTTAAAGAAATCTACTTTAGTTCCTAACGTTTACTTAACCTAGCTTATAAATTATAAATAATTGTATTTGACAAACCTCGCACACGCTAGAGTTATATTAACAATGGTTTGATAATTTGACAGTTCGGATTTACAAGTTTAACCACCATTACGAAGTATAACTTATTAAAATAAAACGTAAAGAAATCGACATGTTACAATATGATTACCAAATGAATATAACCGAGACCCGAAACTGACGAATGTCACAGAAGCGCTATCTTGTTTTCAAGATTTGAGGATTGATCCTCAAGTGTTGGAAAAAATCATGAAGGATGACCCATGGCTTGATTGATACTACATGTTGTGGATTAATTAATGAGTCATTTTATGTATCTTTGGAGGATTGCTATGTTTAATATCTCTATGAATATGATTATCTATCAAGTATAGAATTTCTATACTAGTTATATATTTGGCCAATGACTTAATTATATACTTGGTTAGGGATTTTGGGTGTTTGGATTGCAATTTTAATGTTATAAGTACGTAAGGAGTGTGTGTCTATATATATGCAACTAAAGTTATTTAGACACGTTTTATTTGTCTTAGCTTCCTTACATGCTTTCATAATCGAACTTATTAGGCCCAACAGTGTTAAAAACATAAAAGAAAAAAGTCTTAGTTTATTATAAAGTAGTTGTTACTATCTCTCTAATCTTAATAATAGTAGATAAAAAAAAACCTATAGCAAGAAACTATAAAACATACAAAGACAACACGCATACGACCACTCAATGTGTCGGGAAGTGGAAGTTACACCATGACGACCATTCCAAGAATTGAAGCCTCGCTCTATCTGTCACCCATAAGAACATGAAGGTTTTGATATCTTCAATTACCTTGGACGAAGACAATGGTATGTTAACATTTTTCTTTTCGAGTTTTTCTAAGGCACCAAAACGTTGTCATTACTATAGTTTGCAACAAATTATAGTCAAAGTGAAATTGAAAGTTCACTTAACGGTTCAAGAAGTTATTGAGTTGATCCAAATCTTGAGGTTGGCCGTTGGCCTTTTCCACCAAGACCAAATCAATTTCAATGTTTCTTTTCAAGATCACAATCGATGAGAGTATGTGTTGATTTTGTAGTCAAACAACACGTTACGCAGTTGAGTGATGAAACATTCACCCTAAACCCATCACACCTTTTTTTTAATGAATTTTTAGCATATCTAAAAGTAATAAATTCATTTTACTCATTATACACTATATTAATTTACAACTTCTTGACGCATTGTGTGTTGTACTATCTGCAATTCTGATTGTATCATGTTTTCAGGGTTACACGTATTGTGTGTTCATTTACACGTGTCTACAGAATTTGTATTACATCAGTAGCTGAGTCACGACTGTTTGTTTTCTCTTTCTCTCTATCAGAATGTCAGATAGTCATGGGGTTTTAGTGTTTCATGTTTCTCTGCCGTTGTTCTCTCTCCAGTTGACACCCTCCTCTGCCAAATACACCGGCCAAGCGTGCTTTCTGTCTGTCCATGGCGAAGGTAGACATTGGTGCTGGTAAACCGTCGTTGCCGGCGCCATTTTAGTTCGTCTTCGGTAGCGGCGGTGGCAATTGTCGGTTCCGTTTTGGAATCCTAGGAGGCGGAGGTAAGAGGGTGTTTATGTTCTTAAATTTGCATCTCTTTCTTCTCCGGTACCGTCCTCTTCAACCTAACCTACTGTTGCCGGTTTCTATTACGAAACCCTAGGTAGCGGTGGTGTTTGATGGTGGTGAGTCTCTTGAGTTTCTCTGATTACGGGGCTGAAATGTAGAGATTATTCTCATTGTAGTAGCGATTTTTGGGTGTTTATGTCTTAAGGTTGGGATCGGATATGTTGTCTTTTCAGTTTTTGTGATCGGAACCTTCATCTTCACCCTTGCGTGTGTCATCGATTGTTGTTATTGGCTGGTATGTTTTGTTAATGTCATGGTTTTTGAAAGGGATTCATCTGAGTCTACATTGTGCTTCATGTGTTATTCTTAAAGTTGGTTAAGTTGCGAGTGACTTTTGGGTCATGTATGGCAGTTGTGGTTTGCATCATGTATGGTTCAACGTTATTATGATGATTTGCAGCTGTGTATTGTTTATATAACTATACGATGCAATGCTATGATTATGGGTTGAAATCATAAGATTGTACTCATTTTAGTGGTGGATTCTGGTTTATGGGTTGAAAGGTGTTCCAAGGTTTCTATGATGATGGTTTGCAAGCGATCTGAACACATCTAATGTCGGTCCGTTGCGACTCCTTTTTTACAAGCTTTATTTGTGTGTACTATATGGAAGCTTGGTTGTACTTTAGCGGTTATAATTAGTCTGCTTATGTTGTTTGTACATTGCCTTTCGCTATGTTGACACTCTGTTATTTGGAATGGCAACATATGTTGCAACCTTAACGGAGATCTTAGCCTTCATTTTGCATCTTGATTTATTTTAATTTAATTGTGCTATGATGATGGTTTGAAACCAATATGAACTCATCAAATGCTTCTAAATTCTGAACAAATTTTGAAGTGAAAAAACGTAGTACTTATCGATCTATGGCTATGATGAAGTTCAGTTTGCTACTTTGCTTTAGGAGTAACAATGTATTAAGATACACTTTCACTGTTTCTTTGGTTATGTGCCTTAATGAGTTGTTACTCCTGCACTAGATGATGTACTATTTCTATTGACATGAGAGCCTTACACGTTTTCATCTACCTTTACATGTATGTGGGTGGGTTCTCTTTAACTTTAATTTTTTGCTGTTTTTTTTTCATCATAGCTTCCCCGTGCTCCATCGTCATTTTCTTTCCGGAAATTGTAGGTTTCTGGTAATTGGTATGTATCATTTTCCCCCTATATTTGGCTTGTCATTTGAATGTTGATTCCTACAGGTAACATCCGACTAACATGGGCTAGCAACTCTTTTGGTGTTTAAATAGAAGGCAGCCGGTTATCCGATTAAAGGTAATGTGGACAGTGTTTGCCTAATCTTTGGTATGTATTTCCGTTGTATCTTAGACATATTTTATGTATTCGGCTTAAAGCTTTTTTGGATTTTCTTTCCCGCGCTTAGGAATCGTATAAACAATTATGTCTATTGATGAAGTGCTCTATATGAATTCTTTGTTTATGGTTTGTTTGCTATTGCATAGTCATTATTTTAGTTCACCTTTGGTTCTGCTAATAAGTTGTTCGATCAAATGTCTATATGTATAAATTGAACTGTTTGTATTCAACTTTGGTTCTGCTCATAAGCTGTTCGATAAAATGTCTGTATTCATAAATGGAAGTTTTTGATGAGATTGTGGGTCTTAATTGAAGCTCTGTGTTCAATTGTTTGTTTTCTTTGTATGCGAAGTGCCATTATTTTAGGATGCACTTTTGATGCTTGCTGTTACGTGTGCTTGAAGAGCACGTGTATTATTAATGTTAGGTTACAAACTTACAATTGATTCTTCAAATTCTGCTCATAAATGATCTTAGCTAGGTTTTATTTAGGATACACTTATGTGCCTATTTAATACTTGATTATTGTTACATCAGCTTGAAAAGTACATATATGTTTACTGTTACATTACATAAAGTTATAGTGTGGTATTTTGCATTCTGTAGTGTAACTTTCTTCTTGCTGCAATTAACTTTTTCGCCAACAGCACACGTTTACAAAGAATGAGCCAATCACTACAGCAACGACCGCCCAAACTACAACCACGTTTTGTAGATTACATAAAGAAGCAGGTATATGCTAGATTTCTAAATTATACTTGAATTAACTCATTTATGCATTTATTATTATAATATAGACTAAACCATCTATCGGTTTCCATAGTGATCGTTCAGGCATCTTTACCAAGTGTTCACTATCCTGGTAGACATTCTACAACAACGGTTTAGCGCCACCAACAAAAAGAACTTCAGGTATCTGTTTATTTTAGTAATAACCAAATCGCTTTTCGGTTCCACAAAATTCTCAATTCGTTTGACCCGAATAACTATTATTGAATTTTATTAGTTTTATTCGGCTCAAATTAGATGAACATGTACAAATGGAATAGGAATAGTCGCCAAGTTGGATACATTTTGAGGTATCGTGCTTACTTTTTATATATAATACAAGTTCTGTTTCAAGCGTTCATTTTGTGGATAGCTTATATATTTAAGTCTTCCTTTGTAATTAGTTGTATTTGGTTCATTCGGTCAAAAAAAAAAAGAGTTAACTTTGAAAAAAAATCGTTTCATTGGGTTAAAAACTGAACCGATTTCGTATTTGTTTTTTTTTGGGTTTGTTTAAGCCTTACTAAATTTAGCTTGGTTTGGTTTTCGGTTCCATAAAAAACATTTCAACCCAAACTGATGACGCCCCCTATTTCCATTTGATTAGTCTTTGTGGACAAAATTACAACTTTACCTTTGTGTGAATTAAGTTGTTTAAAAAAAACTTATTTGATGCTTCTGCTAAAGCTAAACTTGAGTTATATTTGTAGCAGGTATTGGCTTGCATAGCTTAGGAATGGGAAATAATAGTATGGCATAATTATAACACATTCAGGCATTTGGCACGTACATAGAAAAAGTCCAGCATCGAAGTAGCATAGAGGAACCGTATACCACTGTCAGACAGATATGTTTCATTTGGTGCATGAAACGAATATTGTAATTTAACGTGAATGTATATAACATTTTTAGCGGGAATTGGCTTTTACCCTGCCGCAGTGCGTAACATGTCAAGTGTCTTTATACTTCGGTTGTATATCTTTTCATTTATGATTTTAGTGGCGTTAACATTTTTAATCTATTTTTTCTTTATCACCAACCCGCGCAACGCCCGGGTTTTAAACCCTAGTTTGTTCACCAATTTATATCTACTTTGTTTCTAAATTAATATTTTGAATTTTTGTGATAAATGGATTAAACGGGTCGTTTTCAAGTCAATCCCAAAATTTCGTGTGCGCAATTGATATATTTGACACGGATAATAATACGCTTCACGCACATTTCAACCTGACACGATTGACACCTTTTTTCTTGGGTGATCCGGGTGACTACTCCCTTACTTTTAGCCTTTTAGGGATGCAAAACGAGCCGAACCGCTCGTAAGCTACTCGAGATCAATTTGTGAAAAATTGAGATTGAGCCGAGCTTAAACCAGCCCGAGCTTAAGGCTAAAAGAAAGCACGTTTAATAAACCCGCCCAAACCCAAACCCAAACCCAAACCTATCATTATTTATATTTAAGTACTAGTTGATATATATATATAGTGTAACTTAAAAGATATCAACTAGTACTAGTAAGCGTGTTTTGTCCATAATAACGATATTATTATTAATAATTTAATAATAATATTCTGTTGACAGGTTGTAATAATTATGTCACGTTACAGCTGTGTCTGTCGGTGCACTCTTACATATCTACACTACTAGTATCTAATCTATCATTCAACACCCATCACAAATCACAACACAGATAAACCACCAATTGCCGATTCAATAATTTCCAGAAACCCTAACACCAATTCAGTGCAGTTTCACTGATTCATTCATTCATTCATCCATCACATCTGTTTCTTCCTTCTTCAATTGAAAAAAGATGCAGGCGAATGCTGGATTGGTGGCTGGATCTCATAAGCGGAATGAGCTCGTCAGGATTCGACACGATTCCGATGGAACTGTATGTGTTTTTCACCTCTTCGATATCATATTTTCTGTAGATCTAGTTTCTCACTCAACCAATTGCATTGTGAATCTGTTTTATTTCAATTAGATCGTAATTATTTTAGTAATTTAGTTCAGATTACTTCTGATTATCAGCCTGATTGTGATTTTATTCAGATTTAGGGTTTTGATGTTTTTTCACTATTTTTGACTTAGAGGTTTTGATAGTTGTACTCAGATTTGGTGTTTATGGTGAAATTGATTTAATAAACTGATCGTATGATTTAGTAATCACTTTGGAACATTGATTAATAGTGAGATGTTTTGATAACTGTCTCAGATTTGGTGAAATTGCTTTAATCAGCTAATTATCATATGATATAATTATCACTTTGGCACATTATTTACGTGTTTACGAGTTAGATGTTTTGAAATTGCTTTAATCATATTAAATAGCAGATATAGAGATGTACTTTAGTTTGATTATTATTCTCATAGATTGTTGTAGATCTCTCTTTCATAGTGGTGGTAAATAATATTCAAGGCACGTTTTCAGTAATATCTTTACATATGATACAATAATCACTTTGGTACATTGTTAATGAGTGATAGGTTTAGATAATTGTGCTCATATTTGGTGTTTTTGGTGAAGTTGCTCTAATTAATAATCATCTGATTCAATAAACACTTTGGACATTTTTTATAATTCTCCATTTGGTGCATTGATTTAATAATCACCGTGGCACATTGTTTATAACTCTTCATTTATGCATTGATAACACAGCCGAAGCCATTGAAGAACTTGAATGGGCAAATATGCCAGATTTGTGGTGACACAGTAGGTCTCACTGAAACTGGTGACATATTTGTTGCTTGCAATGAGTGTGCGTTCCCAGTATGCAGGCCGTGTTATGAGTATGAGAGGAGAGATGGAAACCAAGCCTGCCCTCAATGCAAGACTAGATATAAAAGACACAAAGGTTATGTAACTGTTCATCTAGAATTTGCTTTTTGTTAGACTTTTGGTCAATGGTTGAGTTGTAGTTTTGACACATGTAAATGTGGTTTTCAGGGAGTCCTCGGGTTGATGGCGATGAGGATGAAGAGGATGATGATGACTTGGAAAATGAGTTCAGTTATTCTCAAGGAAATAATAAAGGTAGACGCCAGTGGAATGGGGATGATGCTGATCTTTCTTCATCTGCTAGACATGATCCGGTTCCACTTCTCACTAATGGCCAACTAGTGAGTGATGACCCGTTTGTAAATGATTCTGGTTTTGTTTTATCTCTTATGGGATGCAATATAAAAAGTTTAGCTTAAAACATTAAAGGTTGAAACCTCCTCCTTAATCATTCTATTTTATAACTGAAATAATATAGTTTTATCTCTTCTGAGTGTTTCACTAAGATCACTAAACGATTCTTTTTTTTTTGACATCTAAAGTCATGCAACTTTCATTAGGTGTTCTAATGTTGTGTATTTTTTTATAAATGTCAGAACCTTTTAAAAATAAGTGAGACAAACGAAACTTATATGAATCTTAATTACTATTTAGCGATTGTTTTTTGTTTCCAATTATCTTCAATTATAAGATAATAGTGAAGAAAACTAATTCACTAACTAATAACCAAGTTTCATAATTGTTAATTTTAAGTCATATTGGAAAAAAAATCACGAAATAGTAATCAAGATTTATATACGTTTCATTCGCCTAACTTAATTTTAGAAAGTTAACATTTATAAACAATTAAACAAGATTGGAACACCTAAAGAAAGTTGAGTGACTTTAGTGGGACTATTGGTTACCATCTTGCAAAGTTAACCCAAAAATTTCACTACACCCCACTTACTTGCCGCCCCCCTCCCCCTTGCGTTTGCGCTTTGCTCTCATGTTTACAAGTAGCATACTCACTGGTTTCAGGTATCTGGTGAAATTCCAAGTATTAGAGATAATTCGTCTGTAAGAAGTACATCCGGCCCGCTAGGTCCTGGTGATAAGCAACTTCCATACATCGACCCTCGACAACCAGGTGCCTTGTTGACTAGTCAAAAAATGCTATGTTTTAAGTAGTAGTAGTTTTAAATTTTAATTCATGTGTTTGTATGAATATGAGTTAATATTTTATGTTATATATTCTTATAGTTCCTGTAAGAATCGTTGATCCAACAAAAGACTTGAATGCTTATGGGCTTGGTAATGTTGACTGGAAGGAAAGGGTGGAAGGGTGGAAACTAAAACAGGAGAAAAATATTATGCAAATGACAAACAGATACGGTGGTGATGGAAAAGGAGGCGATGAGATTGAACGGACCGGATCAAATGGAGAAGAATTGCAAATGTAAGGATCTTTCAGTTTCAGTATTATCATATAGGCATTTAAACGAACTGACCGTTTAGTGATTCGTTTATGGTTGTTTATTTAATAAATGAATGAACATGAACAAAAGGTTTTGTTCATTGTAGTTATGTTTGTTTAAAATTTGTTTATCTTCATTTGTTTGCATTCATTCGTGTTTATCACTTTACCTTCCTTCATTTACTTTCGTCAATACATTCATATATATTTTTTTAGGCCCATTACAACTTAGTTTTAATTTAATAGCTTTTTAGGCTCAACACTTTGTTGCTCGCATTTAGTTTTAACTGGTTTTAGCTCAGTTATATCCATTCGTTTATGTTTGTGAAATGCTCGTTTATACTAGTGGTGAATGAACATGTTTATTTTTTTAAGGAACGAAGTTCGTTTAGTTGTTCATGTTGAAGTTTTGATCGGTTGAACTTTAAGGAACAAACACGTAAATGCTCTATTATTAAAGTTAATGTTTTGTGTGACAGGGCTGACGATGCACGGCAACCAATGAGCAGAGTGGTGCCTATTTCATCCGCTCATCTGACTCCATATCGTGTTGTAATAATTCTGCGGTTGATTATTTTGGGTTTCTTCTTGCAATACCGTTGCAGTCATCCAGTGAATGATGCTTATCCCTTGTGGTTGGTGTCTGTTATCTGTGAGGTCTGGTTTGCATTATCATGGCTTCTTGATCAATTCCCAAAATGGTTTCCTGTTGAACGTGAGACCTACCTTGACAGACTTGCATTGAGGTAAATATAAATATATATATATGATTTCACTGCCAAAAAAAAAGAAGATAATTTTCAACACTTGTTTTGACTAATTTTAGCATTCTGTTTTTGCATTTAATGTGCTCTTTTATGTTTTAAATACAATTACAAAGCTTTTTCTACACTTTGAGCACACATCCTTTTTAGCTAATATCTATTTTATGCGCCAAATATATACATATATTGAAATGAATGCCTCCTCTTTCTACATGTCTGTGTATATGTATATTGAAATGAATGTTAAAGAAACCTGTGTGTATCTGCAGATATGACAGAGAAGGAGAACCGTCGCAGCTTGCACCAATTGATGTGTTTGTGAGTACAGTGGATCCGCTAAAGGAACCTCCACTCATCACAGCAAACACAGTTTTATCAATTCTAGCAGTGGATTACCCTGTTGACAAAGTCTCCTGCTATGTGTCTGATGATGGTTCCGCCATGCTCACATTTGAGTCTCTCTCTGAGACCGCAGAGTTTGCAAAGAAGTGGGTCCCATTTTGCAAGAAACATAGCATTGAACCCAGAGCACCCGAGTTCTATTTTGCTCAAAAGATTGATTACTTGAAAGACAAAATTCAACCTTCTTTTGTCAAGGAACGGAGAGCAATGAAGGTATACAATTTCACTTTTTGTTTAGGTCTAACATGTTCATGGTTTTAGTTAATAATAGTTATAAATGTATAATATGATTGTTTTAGAGTTCTACACTTATATTATAATTTTATTATTTTGATTACAGAGAGAGTATGAAGAATTTAAGGTACGGATCAATGCTCTTGTAGCCAAAGCACAAAAGATGCCAGAAGAAGGTTGGACAATGCAAGATGGAACTCCATGGCCTGGAAATAACCCTCGGGATCATCCGGGAATGATACAGGTGAATAAGCTTCTCTTATAAGTTACAGTACAATGTATTCATTTCAAGCAAAATTTATATCATGATCGTTGTGACATTTGATATTATCAAAGGGTAATTAGGTGAGAGGATGATTGTAGTTATTTGTGATTGTGTAGGTGTTCTTAGGACACAGTGGAGGCCTTGATACAGATGGCAATGAGCTACCACGTCTAGTTTATGTTTCTCGTGAGAAACGTCCTCGGTTCCAACACCACAAGAAAGCCGGTGCTATGAATGCTTTGGTATGGCTTGTCACATTTCTTAAGTATCTTCTTTCATACGCGCACACATATGTGTGTGAGAGAGAGAGGGAGAGAGACAGAGATAAAAAAGGGGGGGAAGGGGGGCGGTTGTGTGCAGAAGCCAGTTTTATGAGAACAAAGATCTTTCATTTTTCAAGTTTAAAAGAGTTTAAAAGTATACAACAAAATGATAAACAAAATTCGTTTATTTATAGAACTCCACACATGTGTAAGTATATTTCCTACACAAAACTTACACATATGTGGGTAAACATTTTAACTTGAAAAAAGTTTTCTAGAACAATTTAGTTTGATGTTTTTTTATGTACATGACACAGACATATGCTGATATGCACGTAAGAAGTGACGGTTTTTTAAAAATATTATCCCTTGACATAAAAATTTAAGTGATTTAGGGTTGTTCATTTTGTTCTCGCAATAATTTAGTTTTTTTTGTAATGAACCTCTCCCTACACACACGTGTGTAAAACATTAATTCTGACGCATTAACCTTCTCTCTGTTTTACTATATCTTTAATCACTATATCTTTAAAGCACTACATACAAGTGCTTATGATATTTTTGTGACTGTACAAAAAAATAGTTTGATAATGAACACACCCCTATACATACATATTTATTTTTTGGTTAGTTATCAAGGCTTCTTATCATTAACAGATACGAGTTTCTGCGGTGTTGACAAATGGTGCATATCTATTAAATGTTGATTGTGATCACTACTTCAACAACAGCAAAGCTCTAAAAGAAGCCATGTGTTTCATGATGGATCCTGCATATGGAAAAAAGACCTGCTATGTTCAATTCCCACAAAGATTTGATGGCATTGATTTGCACGATCGATATGCTAACCGCAACATTGTCTTCTTTGACGTACGTTTTAATCTTAGCATTCCTTTTTATTATTTTGTTTTCTAATTCTGGTTATTCATTTCTATGACAATTCTTTAGATTAACTTGAAAGGGTTAGATGGCATTCAAGGGCCCGTTTATGTGGGGACGGGTTGTTGTTTCAACAGGCAAGCTCTTTATGGATATGATCCAGTGCTGACCGAGGCTGATTTAGAACCAAATATTATTGTTAAGTCGTGTTGTGGCTCACGAAAGAAAGGGAGAAATAGTAACAAGTATAATGATAAAAAGAGAGCGATTAAAAGAACTGAGTCAACTGTTCCTATTTTCAATGCGGAAGACATGGATGAGGGTGTTGAAGGTTTGCTCTTTTCCATTGGTTGCGTTGTATCTAGGGGTGCGCATGAAACTTAAATACCTAACCTGTAACTGAAATAAAAGATATAACCAAACCCAATGGTTTGGTTTAGTGTTTTTACAAACCGGAAACCGAAAAAACAAACTACCCTTTTATGACGGAACCGAACCCGTAAAAACCGAAGTTTATAGCCACATAGTCGACTTGTGAGGCCAAAACCGACTCTTACACAACCTTATTTGTATCTTTCTTAGGACATTGTTTGCAACACATGCATTTTCTACTTTATATTTTGAAAAAGTTAAAACTTGATAAAACGGTGTTTGAAAAATGTAGAGGTATCGATGACACTCGAGCACCTTGTTTAGCTAAACGTGTTTGCGGGTTCGACTCGAAACTGACTCGAACTCATCTAAGCTAAACCTAAACCTGTGAATTTCATGTCTTGTAAGAAATTCACACCCTTAGATAACATCGCATAATTTTTTCTCCTCTTTTTTGTTTTATTTTTTCCACTGGTTTGAGATAAAACACTACCCATCAAACTGTTCATAAATAAATGCGCTGAAGTTACCAACTCTAGGCGATTTTTTAGAAAATTAAATTTTGTTGGGTAAATCATATTAATTTATGGTTTGTTAGATCCCTGCTGTTTGGTGAAATAGTTTCTTTATATTGTTTGGTGAATTTATGTGGTGCTGACTGGATTCTTGTTTTGCAGGATATGATGAGGAAAAGTCATTACTGATGTCACAAAGGAGCTTAGAAAAACGATTCGGTCAATCTTCGGTATTCATTTCTGCTACTTTTATGGAGATGGGAGGTATTCCCCCCACCACAAATTCTGCTACCCTTTTGAAAGAGGCTATCCATGTTATTAGTTGTGGTTATGAAGACAAAACCGAATGGGGTAAAGAGGTAATTTAGCTCAAGCTTGTTAGTTGTTAGCACTCTTAATTCATCATTCATGTAGGGATGACAATGCTGGTTGGTTGAACAAAAGGGTTGACGGGTCAACCTATTTATCAAACGAGTTAAACATGTCAACCTGAACACAACCCGTTTTATTAAATGTATTTGAAGATCAACCTGTTAAATTTTGGGGGCTGACAGGTCGACCTGTTTTATTAAATGGGTTAAAAGGTCGGCCTGTTTATTTAAACTGGTGACGGGTCAACCTGTTTAGTTAGACGCGCTTACGGATGGCTCTGTTTATTACGGATTGCTCTGTTTACCTAAACACGCTGACAGGTGGTTCTGTTTAGTTAACGCGTTGGCAGGTTTCTTGTTTAGTTAAGCACATTGATGTGTCGGTCCGTTTAGTTAAATGGGCTGACAGGTCGACCTGTTTAGTTTGACCGGTATGGTCATCCATTAACTTAAATCAGTTTACGGGTCAAACATGTCAACCTTACCACAACCCGTTTTATTAAATGGGCCAAAAGATCAATCCCAACACGACTTGTTTACTAAACACGTTAAACATGACAACACAAAACCAGATTATTTCGTTTCGGGTTGTATAAGAAACCGGTACCTTAATATGTGTTTAACCAATGGAAACCGTTTCTTTGGTAGCCGCAATGCAAGTATCTTAAAATAAAAAAAAAACTTTTCTCTTAGTTAACAAAATGATTATTTTACTCTTCTAGAGATATTCTTTCACACATTTTAATATTATTCACAGATTGGATGGATTTACGGATCGGTGACAGAAGATATCTTGACGGGATTTAAAATGCATACAAGAGGATGGATCTCAATATACTGCATGCCTCCACGCCCAGCATTCAAAGGGTCTGCTCCAATTAATCTTTCTGACCGTTTGAATCAGGTTCTTAGATGGGCTTTAGGTTCAATTGAGATCTTATTTAGTAGACATTGCCCCATTTGGTATGGGTATAATGGTAAATTGAAACTCTTGGAGCGCCTCGCCTACATCAATACCATTGTGTATCCACTCACCTCAATTCCGTTAATTGCTTATTGTGTACTTCCAGCTGTTTGTCTTCTCACCAACAAGTTCATCATTCCCGAGGTACTCTTTTAAGTGCTTTTATTTTCATTTCTGCTTTAAACTGGCTGCAGGAATAGCTAGTTTTGACTTTGGAATGTTGCTTTTGAGTCAGGGTGTTGACACAAACCTGACACGAAATTTACGGGTTTTAGTTTAGTGTATACGGGTTTGGGTCAGTTTCGGGTTGAACCGTGGACATTTCTAGCTAAGCGGATTGTGCCTGGGTTGACCCATGTGGCCTGTTTATTTTCGTAATATAAAAACTACGTTTTCTTTGTAAGAGTGTGCATGAAACCAAAAACCGAACCCCAACAAAAACGACGGTTTGGTTTTAGGTTTTGGTAAAGACCGAATTTTCGGTTTGGTTTTGTTTTATGTAAATAAAACTGAAAAAACCAACAGATCTTATGGATTTCATTTTTAATTTGGAATTCGAAGTCATTTATAAGAATTTAATTCATAATGTTACTCAGATAATTTGTCCCACATTTATGATATTCAGCTAATAATTAATTGACAAAAACATTTGTGACCAACTTCATTATTTTGGCAAATTTTGTCGACAGAATTACAAGTCCAAATGGTAAAATCAATAAAACCAAAACCGGCTGATTTTCAAAAACTTAAAAGCCTAATTTTCAGTTTTTGGTTCAGTTTGAGGCCAAGCAGACTCATGAACACTCCCAGTTTTATGCCATAGCTTAAACTTACTGGTTATATTATGGCATAATTTTATGTCATGTTTTGTAGTTTAAACTGATTATTTTATGTACATTTATAGTTTTTGTTGTAATTTATAGTTGTAGAGTATTAATATGCACATAAAATTATATAAAACAAAATTTTGGCTTAAACAGGTCGTTTTCATATGAAACAATTTACAAAAACCAGTGTTGGGTTGGGTTACATGTATCTAAACGTGATTTTCGGTTTCACGTCAGATTCAACTCGCAAATTATAAAACAACCTATTTACAACCCCTAAATCTGGCATCATCTCAATTATTTCTTCCTTACAGATTAGCAACTTCGCAAGCATATGGTTTATCCTCCTCTTCATCTCAATTGCCGCCACCGGAATCCTAGAGCTCCGGTGGAGCGGCGTAAGCATCGAGGACTGGTGGAGAAACGAGCAGTTTTGGGTCATCGGTGGCACCTCCGCCCATCTCTTCGCTGTCTTCCAAGGCCTCCTCAAAGTCCTTGCCGGAATCGACACCAATTTCACCGTCACATCAAAAGCAAGCGATGAAGACGGTGACTTTGCAGAACTCTACATATTCAAATGGACTGCTCTCCTCATCCCGCCAACCACCGTGCTTATTGTCAACTTGGTCGGAATCGTTTCTGGCGTCTCGTCGGCGATCAACAGCGGGTACCAATCATGGGGCCCGTTGTTTGGGAAACTGTTTTTTGCTATATGGGTTATTGTTCATTTGTACCCTTTTTTGAAAGGTTTGTTGGGACGACAAAACCGCACTCCCACTATTGTTATTGTGTGGTCGATTTTGCTCGCATCGATTTTCTCGTTGTTGTGGGTCAGGATTGATCCGTTTACAACGGATGATAAGCTTGATGCTATACGAGGACAGTGCGGGATCGATTGTTAGGTATATATGTATAAGAATTGAGACAAGTGACAGAAAGACTCTTGCATTTGTATTTATTTGTTTTTTGATTTCCTTGTGATATTTTGGTAGTGAAAGATGGTTTGGAATGTGTAATATAAAAGTCAAAACAAGTTTAATGTTAAGTTCTATTTTCGTCTGATGATATTTGTGTCTTTGTAAATTTACTTGTTGCATGATGGAGCGATTTTGTTTTGTGAAGTACAAAACTACAGTCATCACCACTTTGGTGGGGTAGTTGAGGTTATATGCAAGGGAAGCATTAGCTTCTAGTTTGGACACTTTACATGACAAATAGATACATAGAAGATCCAGTGGATCGTTATAACATCAAGTAGCGAGATGGAAAACACCTTCGAGCGTTCGGGGAGAATACAAAATAGAGTCGCTGAATATCAGCACTACGTATGAACAAACGTTTAATAATAGATCTGTCCAAAAGACACGTGTGTCTTAATCAGAAGATACTCGCACAAATAGCTATATCAAATAGGATTACTCTTTATACGATTTCACTGATATAATTGCCCAACAAATTAACTTCGAAAAGACGAGATAAAAATGAATAGAAGATGATAAAATTGGAGTAACTAGTCCAAATAGCTATGAATCTACAACTTAACAAGTTCAATGAAGAAAAGGCATGACAATTTTCAAGGTCCACAAGCCAAAAACAATCTTGACATGTCCTCCATATGATACCAATAGAATATTTCAGAATGAGATCAGTTTACAGCTATTGGTGACGCTCCAATATAGATTTTTTTAAAGATACATGGTTTAAATATTAACACTATAAAAACAAATTGATTTTTTTATTCAAAGAAGCAAAGTCAACATCTTAATAAGGACAAGGGTCAAGGGAGGTGCCTTTGTAAGACGGTGATCTTTTTTTGTTGTTTTGAAGAGGTAAATTTTTTAAAACTTAAGATGCAAAGAAATGGATTTCAACATAAATTTATGATAGAATAAATTATACAAATCATCTTTTAAGAATACCTAAAATTGTAACAAAAAAGTGTTTGCCACGCATTACATATTCTTTACTAATTAGCATTTTCTAGTAGCTTAAAGTAAAACGACTGAAGTACCTTTTATTGAAGAAAGAAAACAAATAAAATCCGTTATTTACTTAAAAATAAGAAGCAATGATAACTGAAATAAAAAACCTAATCTTAAAAAACAAAAAAACATATAATACATGCTATCTCTACTATTTATGCATTTCTAGCCACCATCAAACCACTTCCGATCACCGACACACCGTAAATCCAGCTATCCCACACTTTATTCTGCTTCCACCCCACCCAACTACTCTCCTTTTAGGTTATCTTCTTTGGTGTTAGGAAAATCATGATTAAGATGGCTGACCAAAGGCTATGAAACCTAGGTGCGGGTCTTTTGTCGAAATGGAATGACATTTTTCGTTATTATTTATCGTAAATGAGTGTAACATTACACATAGTATGTCCGTACTATATCAACGTATTTTTTTTGTTTTACGCGTAACTCTTCCTCAATCAAAATGACGTAGTGCAAGTACAAATATTGGTAGAATAACAAAAACACGTTCTAGGGTTTAAAATTCAACCCAAATTAAGCCAGGCTCTCCATGTAAATGGGAGGAGAGGTGGTAGCAATTGACATTGACATTGACGAGAGCATTAATTAGTTGTACATTAAGGCATAACATTTGTACACGTATACGCATCACCGTCCACCAGATTGCTTTTCCCCTATTAACAAGAATAATAATAATATTGAGCGTGTCATCCAAACGCCGCCATAGCTTTCAATTCAATCTCTTGATCCGCATCTCGATTAGAAAATGCTCTTACAGAAATTAGATTACAATCTTCGCTTTCAGATATGTCAAGGTTTGTTATACGTTTGCCTTTTTCTTTTCTTTTTTTCTAGGGTTTTGATTTATTGTTTATTCGAGTATTCAGAATACATAGATAGATTATTGTAACAACTTATTAATAGTTATATTCAAATCATCAATTGATTGATGCAACTGTTAGCTCTTTTAACCTGGATTTGATTTGATCAATTGGTGATGAATGCTTTTTATGTTTATATGCGCGTAAGCTTTGATCTAATTACTAAGGTAAGGTTTAACAGTTGAGAGTTTTGAGTGTTGAGAATATATAGATTACTGTAACAACTTGTTAATATTGAAGTCGCCTATCGATGCAACTGTTAACGAGATTTGATGGACTAACGACATGTGATATGCGTTTATTTTGGGGGTAATGCTATGTAATTGCTTAGGTTTAACAGTTTGATAGTTTTTAAGTATTGTGAGTCTACAGAGCTTATTGAAATTGAAATCGAAATCATTAATTGATCATCTTTTTAACCTAGATTTGATGAATTCGTGATGAGTGTTTATATGCGTTTTCTGTGTTTAATTTGGGGAAAATTTGATGTAATTATTTAGGTTTAAGGTTTAACAGTTGGAGAGTTTTAAGCATTGAAAATCTACAGAACTTAGTAATAATATTGAAATCATTAATCGATGCAACTGTTAAAACTGTTGACTGTTATAACCTGGATTTGATGAATTGGTGATGAGTGTTCATGTTTATATGCGTTTTCCGTTCATATTTTGGGAAAAGTTGTGAGTGTTTGTCAACATTGGAATCGTCGGTCAATTCAACTGTAAAAATGTTAAACTGTTTCTACCTAGATATGACCAGTGATTCTCGAATTGCTAGTTCTTTTGCTTTAAATTAATCTCGTTCTTCATGTCTTTGAAATTCACCTCACTTACTGCAATTGCAGGCTCTTGGTGATTAAAAATCTTAAGAAAACAGCACAAGTAATTCGAGCAAGCAATCATTCAGAAGATGGATCAATCATCAGATCTGGTTTTAACAATTTCAAATACAGAATGTTTAATAGTAACAGAGGGTTTGCTTCCATCTTCGAATGCAAATCCAAGTTCTGTTTTGGCAAGAATACATTCTCCAACAGAATGTACTCGGTTTATTCATCTAATAACACAATAACACATCATGCACAAAACGCTTGGAGGAAACTTTACATGAGTATGGATCGCGATAAGCGAATTTCTGGCATTAATAGAATTGCTCAAGCGTTTAGTCTGGCATTAAGTCGGTCATATATTATTCTTCCTGGTATATTAGCATTTACATGTTGGAATCTGGTGCTAGCAGATGCGGGATCAAACTTTAATTCGTTTCAGCCACGAAACACTTTATACACGCGTGCTGAAAACGGGCACGCATTTATGGTTTCTTCATTAATATCAGTGTTCGAGGGTTTAATCTTGCTATTCCGAGCTATTTATTTAGCAATATTATTCTCACCGAGTATGGTGATGGCTCCATTTGCAGAGTATTTCGGGACCTCATCTAGACAACGATGGCTTCACCTCGTACGTCGTACGCTAGAAATAGCGGGTCCCGCGTTTATAAAATGGGGTCAATGGGCCGCCACACGGCCCGATCTCTTTCCAACCGACTTATGCACTGAGCTTTCTAAACTTCATAGCAAAGCCCCAGAACATAGCTTCGCTTACACTAAAAAGACAGTTGAAAAGGCTTTTGGGCGTAAAATATCAGAAGTTTTTGATGATTTTGAGGAGGTTCCGGTAGCTTCCGGAAGCATTGCTCAAATTCATCGTGCATCGTTAAGGAATAAGCATCATAGCAAGAGTAAAAAGCCTTTGTTAGTGGCGGTTAAAGTTAGACATCCGGGGGTTGGTGAGTCAATTAAAAGGGATTTTGAGATTATTAATGTGGTTGCAAAGATGTCTAAGTTCATTCCTACGCTTAATTGGTTGAGATTAGATGAAAGTGTTCAACAATTTGCGGTTTTTATGATGTCACAAGTTGATCTTGCGCGCGAAGCGGCTCATTTGAGTAGATTTATATATAATTTTCGCAGTTGGCGGGATGTTTCGTTTCCTAAACCTGTCTATCCGCTTGTACATCCTGCAGTTTTGGTCGAAACGTTTGAACATGGTGAAAGTGTATCGCGTTATGTTGATGAACTTGAAGGACATGTGAGGCTTAAAAGTTCTCTTGCACATATCGGGACTCATGCGCTTTTGAAAATGTTGCTGGTAAGATAATTATTACTTTGAATTGTGTTGTTTATGGGAGTATGTTGACTTTTAAGGTTTTAAACGAACTGAACAAACATGAATGGGGTGTGTTTGTTTGTTTATCTTTAACTGAAGAAATGGTTGAAAACGAACAAAACGAGGTTTTCTTGTCTGTGAAGGAAATAAGTGTGTATGTATTCCTTTATGTTTGTTTGTTAATAGTGTCAATGAACGGTTCACGAACGCAAACAAACACAAACAGACACAAATGGGGCATGTTTTGTGTTTGTTCATTTAACTTCAACAAAAAAGTGATAGTTAAACCAAAAACGTGACCGAACACGTACAATTAAGTGAACGAGGTTTTCTTGTTTGTGTTCGTTCATTAGAAAATTGAGTGTGTTGTTTCATTTGTTTAGAAATGAGCGTGTTTGTGTTTGTGTTCGTTTATGCTGGTTTTTAATAAATGAATGCTTCACAAACACAAACAAACAAACAAACTTAACTGAACATAGATGAACAAACATAAACGAGTAAATAAAATGAGTGTGCTCTTGTTTGTTTATCAAGAGAATGAGCGTGCTCGTGCTTTGTGTATATTTGTTTATTAATAGTAGAGACGAACGGTTCACGGACATAGTTGAACAAACATAACCGACGAAACCCCAATTAAAAGTAATGTGAACATCCATCCAGTGGGGATAAAAAGATAATAAAACTAGATTAAATTGTAATAAGTGATATATAATTTCATAAATCTAGATTCAATTGTAAGTCCAAAAGAACAAAAAAGAACAAAAAGTTTTGTTCATTTGTTCATGTTTGTTCATTTTACTAAAAAGAACAAAAAGTTTTGTTCTTGTTTGTTCATTTGTTAATAAACGACATTACGTTCAATTCTTGGTATAATCACCGAATTGAATTCTGCTATTACATGCCCATAAATTACATAATATTACATTTGTTTAAGATTATATATTTTCTTTGTTCAGGTGGACAACTTCATTCATGCTGACATGCATCCAGGAAACATTCTCGTGAGGAGCAAAGCATCGCGTAAAGGGATCTTCAAATCAAAACCACATGTCATATTTCTTGATGTAGGCATGACTGCTGAGCTGTCAAAGAGTGACCGAGTCAACTTATTGGAATTTTTTAAAGCTGTTGCCCGTAGAGACGGTAAAACCGCAGCCGAGTGCACATTGAGGCTTTCGAAACAACAAAATTGCCCTAATCCTCAGGCCTTCATCAAGGTAATCTCATTTTTCTTTTATTTCTGTTTGAATTGTTTATTTTAATATGTGTTTATAATATTTTGTGGTTAACAGGAGGTTACCGAGTCTTTTGACTTTTGGGGTAGTCCTGAAGGAGATATTATACATCCAGCTGATTGCATGCATCAAGTCTTAGAGCAAGTGAGGCGTCATAGAGTTAACGTGGATGGAAATGTTTGTACCGTTATGGTTACAACACTGGTTCTTGAGGTAATGCTTGGTTATTTAAGTTTTTTTAACGGGGCAGATGGTAAAAACAGTTAAAAAGCTTGAAAACTGTTAAAAAACAATCAGTTTAAATGATATATATTCTGCGAAATTTGTTAACAACCTCTGATATTTATGTTCAAACCGAAGCAAGTTAGTTGGTTCTGCTGGTTTGAGATATATATGGTTATACTATTAATGAACAATTTGAATCGGTTTGTAACTCTTATTAATTTTTTTTTCATTTAGAAACTTTTAATAAAGAACCAACGATTTTGAATAACTTTTGGTTTCAAACTGTTGAACCATCAACATAATCCATTAACCGCTAAAAGTAAAGTAGTTGAAACTGTAGTTAGCGGTTTAACCAAGTACACATAACATTAAATTGCTAATCACATTTAAAAGTTGGATTGCTTTTTCTAATAAATTAGTTTTTGCAACAACATTTAGCACATTAACAATATTTTAGTGTTGTAACTTGGTTGTTTATATTTATATATAGGGTTGGCAAAGGAAGCTTGATCCTGATTATGATGTAATGCACACACTTCAAACATTGTTGCTAAAAGAAGACTGGGCAAAGTCACTAACTTACACAATCGAAAGCTTGATGGCCCCATAAAACGGTTGACCTGCCACTTGCTAAAGGTTTTGCATTTTGTACTTGTATAATCCACGCGACGCGACGGGGAATTTTGTTAAGAATATAGTCTTTGTTTTTGTTTTTTGAAAGGACAATAGTATAAGATATAAAGAATGGGAGAGACATTCTTTATGAAAGGACCATATTGGCACCAGCTTGTTTAGGTTGCAGCTCGATGGGACTATTCATATGTGTACATGTTGCTTGAACATAACATGTGTTTTGTGTTGAGGCGTTAATAAAATCTATGTGATTGGAAGGTCACACGTGTATTCATCGGTCGGTTTTAACTGGTTTCAACTGATATTTTCTTAAACCGATTTGAAACTGGTGGATTATATTAGGATCAGTTTCAGCCGGAAACCGGTTTCACTCTCATTTTCTTGTTGGATCGGAGTCTATTTTACCATCTTAATTAGAATTGTCAAAGCCTGAGTAGTCATTTTTTTTTGTAAATCATAACCCACGCGTTTGAAAAATTGTGGCTAAATTAAACCAAACTGTCACTAATGTTTGGGTTTGGTTTGGCTAGGCCTTAAACAATGTTGGTTAATGAAATGAAATCACCTATTATCTTGTTCGTTTCATTCTCCTTAAAATACTTGACATTCATGATTCCATCACCCTCTTGTTTTGTTTTGTTTTTTTTTCAATTCCTTATTTTCAAACCAAAGAAAAGCTTATACAATGTACTCTCTATATAGTTTCGAGTATGTTGTAAACGAGTCGAGCTGCTCGTGAGCTACTCGAGCTCGGATAAATAATAGATCGAAATGAGCCAAGCGTTTTTTAGCTTGAGCAAAGCCTAAGTCTTAAATAAAGCTTGTTTAGTTTTTGAGCCCGAGCTTAAGCCTTATATTGGAAGCTCGTTCAGGCTTGTCGAGCCTCAACGAGCCTTGTGTACTTTTAAGTTTTTCCTTTTTGGCCTTTTATGTATTAAGTTAACACTTAAGAACCCAACTCAAATCGAGCTTTGGCTGATTGGCTCGTTTAAGGTACTAAACGAGTTTGAGCCGAGCTTAGACTAGTTTAAGTTTTTCTCATATTATATGAAAATAATAAAATTGTATAAAATTTATTTAATAAATAATTAACGAGCCGAAACCAAGCTTGAAAAAAAAACTCATGAGCTGAGCTCGAGCTTTAGAAAAAGAACTTAATCGAGCTGAGCTTGAGCCCTTGTAAGTCAAAACGAGCCGAGCTCAAGCCTAGTCGAGCTCGGGTTCAACTCGGCTCGTTTACGGCCCTAGTTTCGAGAGAAGTTATTTAAAACAAACTTTTGCTGAAAAGCGAAGAATGGATCAACATATATTTGATAACATTCATAGTAACCACTGTGTATCTTTATTTTTGATTGTTTCATCTTACTTATTTTACTTTAAATCGTTGATCAACGATGTTTTAAAAGGAATTTAAAAATGTATTTTGAAAACAAAAAATATATATACCGGCTCTAATAAGTAATATGTACTATATTATAATACATCATTTTAAGAGTTTAAGTAATAATGGGGAAGGTTTATGTACATTTTGATCTTTACATGAGTACGTAGGAAATAATGCCAATTTATTTAAAAATGCGAACGTAAGAAACAATACCAATCTACATAAACAATGACTTATAATAACAAAGAAAATAACCGAAAAACTACAACAAAAGAATCAAAATCAAGAACAAAATTATAACAGCATATACCAGCAAATGCTTATAACAGCAAAAGAAAACATCTAATAATAACAACAAAATACAAATAAGCAAATACTTATAACGTCTCATAATCGAAAATTAGCAAATACGAACAAAAAATAGCAGCAAACACCTATAAAAATAAACCTAATCATAACAACAAATTGGTTCTCACCGTTTTCATGTTAAGAATAAAATGTATTTGATCATGTTTCAAGTAATAATAACGCTTTTATAACTATAATACAATACATAATGCAATTTCAATTTTGTTAAGGGAAAAATTGTCTTTTATTCACTATCATTCACTGATTTTTGGTTTGTTGAAAAGTAATTACACTTTACCCTCTCATTTTACCCATATATATATATATTTTGAGAAACATTTTATGGAAAAAAATTGGGATGTTTTAATGTTGTTCAAAGTGTAACTCTTTAGAACGTACGCTGATAGCAACGTTGAATTAACGATGATCAAACATATAATGTCCATCAGCAATAACATTACACATACAACATCTAGTACACACATAAAACATACATAGCATCCAATACGAAGTACATGAGTTATTAATGCATAAAATACAAGCATATCCAGCAGTATATGGTAAATGCAAAAATACAAACCACACAAATGTTTGTGAATAAGAAACCAACAAGTTGATGAGATCCATATAGAGTGCAAACTAAAACTCAGTAGTGCCATATGTATGTTCATCGTCTTGGGGTCAAACCTTTTTATTTCGGGTACATAGATGAAAACTCAAATTTTATTTATATCTTCGTCGGTACTAACTGTATAAAGAAAAACATATCATCAAAAACCAAAGATGTCAGATATATATATCTAATGTCAAGGAACAAATTTTTTTATTATTCAAAGCACTAACCATTGAATTAATACCTCACTCCATGATGTGTGTCGATCTCCATCTACTCGTTAAAAACATGATTCAATAAGTTCGGACATTCCATAAACGTGTAAGGTACCGTTGATAGGAAATCTGCACCAATTTGTTTGAGCTTTGGTAGGTCTTCGAGATGCAGTTTCTTCAAGTTTTCCCAATGCTTATTCTTGGTTTTATCCGTACACAAAGTCTTAATCTTCTCACAGGACCTAATCTCGATGACCTGGATGCTTGCGAACGATAGATTTGAAGTCACAACATATTCAAGCATTGGGCAGCTTTCCACTTTTAGGTTCTCAAGATTAGCCGGCTCGTTATTTCTGGTAATAAAATTCTTCAAACTAGTCGCACCAGATATCCATAACGTCTTCAAATCTTTAGGAATTTCAAACCTGTCCTCAGGGAACTTCACTTTCGGACACTCCCAGATCTTGAGAATTCGTAAAGACGCGGGTAGCACACCTACTAATTCAACCATCTTGTCACAATATTTGATTTCGAGAACTTCAAGATTCTTTGGCAGCCATGATGATGAAAACACCGTTATTAGTTTTGTACAACTGTCAATATACAAACTCTTAAGATAATCAAAGGTTCCAGACGCCTTGTTTCCGCCGTATATTCTCTCTAAACTCTTATTATTACAAATTCCCAAATCCTCCAAAGGAATATCGAACCCGGTACTATTGTCTTTTTCTTCTTTCTGGTGAAAAATGTTGACCATTTCGTTACACCTTTCGATCCAACAGCCCTTTAACTTAAGGGTTGTAGAGGTATTGGAACCATATGGCAATGCAATGAGTTTACAATCAATCAGAAATACCAAGTCGATATCTTTGATGATATTCTCGATATCCTTTGGGAAATGCTCGAATCCACGAATCTGCAATGACTTGCTTTTCTTGTATTTAGCGAGCGTACGAGATTGAAAGTAGACATCTCGGAAGACAAGATCATGTTTTTGAGGATATGTGTTGTACGCTTGATCACCTTCTACCTTTTTGGGAACTGCACATAGATGGTGTGGTCCGTTTCTCAAAGGGGTTTTCTCCAAAAACTGAGTGACATTATGGAATACCGGAGACTTTTCGTTGTCAGACAGCTTGCAAATGTTCCACTGATCTGGATCGACCTTTTTCGTTGAACTTTCGTTATTGAGATTTGGTAACTCAATGTATTCAAGACGAGTGGATGTACTAATAAAATCATCAGGTATTTTCTTTATTGAACAATCTTTGACCATGAGCTTTCGAATACCTTCGTAGTTGAACACTGGTAAACTATTGATCATTGACGATCGTGAAAGATCCAAGACTTGAATCTTAATCAATGGATTATCAAGTTTAGTTTCTGATGATAACTTGCAACCCGCAAGAGAAAGATGAGTTAGGTTAACGAGTTTTAACATGGATGGTAACTCTTTGATAGATGTGTCAGAAAGATCAAGGATTCTAAGGGTGATTGTATCCTTCACGAATTCAGCTCCATTTGGTTTCAGAAACTTGACACCCGAAAGATTTAGCTCGTTAAGACACGGAAACTGTACATCTAGTACAAGATCTTTCAAGTCGATACAATTCGTTAATAAAAGCTGAGTGAGATTACACGGATTAGGAAGAGACGGGAAAGACTGGATCTTTGTTTCTGAAAAGTCGATCTTTTGAAGATGCGACATTCCTTCAAAAGATTTACTTTGTATCTCTTGTAAAGCAGTGCAGTTTGAAGCATCAAGAATCTCTAACTTGGTAGCGGATTCTAGAGATGGCAAAGCTTTTAGTTTATCACATTGTGATAGAACCAATTCACGAAGCTCGGAAAGATTTGAGAGAGATGGGATTTGTGAAATGCCAGTTTTTGAAAGATTAAGAACTCGAACATGATGCATATCATCAAAGAATTTCGGGTCGATATCAGCAAGATTTGTTGAACCCGAAAGATCAAGAACCTCAAGGTTTTCAAAGGATGTAATATATGGAAGTCGTTGTAACTCAGGGCAACTTTTGATGTAAACATAACGAGGTTTTGAAATATTGGATGGCAATCGATCAATTTTGGTTTCGGACAGGTCAAGGGTTATGAGGGAAGTCAGGCTTTCTAAAGACGAATCATGAAACTCTTCGAAAAACTTAGAACCCGACAGATTAATGGTTTGGAGACTTGATAAGGCTGTCAAGCCTCGCAATCGAACTAACTCTGGACATCCCCGACAAAATAAGTGAGTGAGTTCTTTTCGGTTTTTTAACAAAGGTGTTGTTGGAACACGGGTTTTGGAAAGATTAAGGGTTTGAAGCTTTTCAAATTTCAAGAAGTTTTTATCAAGAGTTTCCAATGAGGTGTTACCTGAGAGATCAACAACAATGAGTTTTCCAAGCTTTGAGATACTCTCGAGCTTCTTTAACCGAGGACAGTCTTTAACGATCAGCCATTGTATGTTTTGAAGATTGTAAATGGCTTGAGGTAACGACACCATTTGCAGACCCGAGAGATGGAGACTTTTGAGTTGAAACATGTTTTTAAAGAAGCTGGAGTTCAACCGTCTAAGAGTTAAGCCACCGGATATTTCAAGAACCTCCACAGCCTTTAAACTGACCCCCTTTACCTCACGCAAATACTCACAACCTCTAAGCACTAAAACACGAAGCCTTTCCCTTTCTTCCAACTCGAGTGGTAATTTAGTGATCGTCGGATAAAACAAACCAAAAACTTTTAAATTCTTCTCAGATTTAATGCAATCGGTGATTTCAGAATCACGAAAACTTGTTCCATCCAGCAAAAAAGTTGCACGATCCTTATCGGATGATTTATCATCTTTTCCGGATGATTTATCATCTTTTCCGGATGCTTTATCATCTTTTCCGGATGTTTTATCATCTTTTTCAGGTGATTTATCATCTTTTCCGGATGCTTTATCATCCGCTTTCTTCCGTCCTTTTGTTTTCAACTTTCCATTATTATGTGTGATGCTCCCAAGCCCCTCTTCCTCGGACCTAATAACCGTCGCCAGACCAAGATTGGGGTTTTGGTCAACAGACTGGTACAAATCCTTGACATCAATAGGTAAATGATCCATGAAAACATAACCACCCTCTTGCAATTTAAGCACCCCACAATCAATAAGCTGCATAACAACATTATGACCCTTTTGGTACAACGTTGTCATGCGACCATCACCGAGGTATCCTTCCAAAATCCAGTAAGTTATCAACTCACTGTAATGAACATATCCAGAATCACGATAGAAATGGTTCCCACGCCACTTAAAATCTTTCAAAACCCCGATCGGTAGCACATCATGCATATTGCATAATAACTTACTTAATAAATTGTAAGTTTTAGGTGCTTCTGACAGCTCTTTCTCTATGATTGACACTCTAGATGCATCTGAGCAAAAGTAATTCAAAGCTTTTGCTATCAAGATAGCTTTACCTGGCAAGTCAATCTCAAACTTATCAATGAACTCTTTGCCTAAACTTTCAGCCTTTTTGTGTAATCGAGTTTCAAGATTTTCGGCCTTTTTGCTTGATTGGCTTTCAAGATTTTCTTTTAATATTTTGTAGGAAGCCTCTCTAGATGCCTTAATCTCAAACGCATTTTCATCCGTATATCCATCATCTTCTCTCTTATTAACAGAGGTTAAAAGCGTTGTTATTAAACGAGAAGGAAACACTTGCTCCCACAATGACCAAAACTTTGTTTCAGTTTCAGTTTTTGTTTTGCCATCAGGAAGACCATCAATAATAACAAGAGTCTTGTGACCATTAATTTTCTTCTGTATGTCTTCAGACAACTTTTTCATGTCGACCGGTGCCTGATCATCATAGTCATCTTGTACATTGTTTTCCTCCTCAACCTCCCACTCCTCGTTCGCTCGAATTAAGAATAACTGTCGACCAATACTCATGCGGAGGGAGTCTTGTGTGTACTCCCTGCACATAAACACCCAGAGTGTGAAACCGAATACTCCCTCGTTAATGGCGCGATTACTTAATTTCTTTGCCATTCGTGTTTTCCCGACTCCTCGACGCCCATAAAGATTCACTTTCTCATGATTCTTTAGGCCTTCATATATTTCCAGCATCTGAGAATTTATATATAACACATGAATTTGATTAAACTCATGATGTTCCATGAAACCATCTACAATAAAAAGACCCAAAATACCTAAAAGCGTGTCTACTCAGTTTCGCGGAAAATACAGACGTTCATGAACATTAAAACACGAAAATACATTACCATATCTTCACCACATTTTTCATTTTCAACCAATAATTTCTCAATGCATGTATCTTTTATACCAAAAAGATAACCAAAACCAAGAGCCAACTAAAAAAGTTTTATATAAAAAAAAGTTAAAAACATTCAAACGATTACAATGAAGTGGTAGTTTACGGGCTACAAGCTGCCGCAACCCCCTTTTAAATAGTAAACTCAATCCTACTAAAAACAAAGTTTTAATTCTTAGGGCCAATAAATTACTATGCGATAAGAACATGTGAAAAAATGGATAATTAGCCTAAAAAAAGAGAAAAGCCAAAGCCGAAAAATGGCTTAATAAAAGATGTTGTAACTAGCAAAATCAATGCTCTTTTAAAATATTATAAAAATATTAAAATATTTTAAAAATAAATATAAGTGAATACACATATAATAAAATAACAAAAAAACTTTGATAAAATGGTTTACCATAAAAATTTTGTATAACAATTGGGAAATTACAAATTTATATCATAGATAGAAAACATTAAAAGTTGAAATAGTTTTAAGGTATAATAAAGAAAATAAAATACAATTAACAAGGAAAAGGTAAGTGGAAACAGAGAAGTTATGAGGAAGCTGCGAACGTAGCATAAAAACTAAAATGAAAGAAAAAGTTAGGGGGAAAAAAAGAAAAAAAAAGGAGAATAGAAAGGAGAAAATAAAGAAAAGAAGTTGAAGACATAATGATGACTAGTGAGTATTTGGGTTTAAAAGTTGACTCCGGTTATCAGTTAAACCACAACCGAAATGGACAGTTCCTGGCCCAACCGACCGGTCCGGTCAAGATTTCAAAACCATGTGCAAAATGGTATGGAAATTGGAATACATAGCATTTTTGACATCAAATAATAAATGTGAGTTAGGTGCAGGTAAGTTTAGTGCTCCAAACAACAAAATGCATTCCTAATCCATCCTCTAAGTATATGAGTGTGGTTCATATTTTTTTTAGGTGGTTATAAATGGTTGTGTGAGAATGAGCTAGAAAATGTTACTGTTTATGAATAAATTTGAAAAAACATTATTCATTTTTTATAATTTTTTAATATGTTTTGAAAGTGCTTATGAGTGAAGAATAAAGAAATGTAATGATAAAAGTATAAAAAAATATTATTAATTAAAAAGGTAAAAGAATGATGCTTTTAATGTAATTAAGGAGATAGAAATAAAAAGTGTAATATCCTAAATAAGTTAGCAGTTTGATGTAATGTCCTTTCTTAAAGGGTCCAGTATTTTAAAAAATTAAAAGAAAAGTATTCGTCGTCTTTTATAGTTTACTTGCTTCAGTTATTCAATGAAAAAAAAGTAAAAAATAAATAAATATAAAAAAATTCATAGTTAAATTGTTTTTTTTTGTTGAACCAACAAAATTCGTGTTCGACAGAGATTAATTTATCTTAATTAGATCATTTTCAGGTTCATTTCAATATTAGATTCATATCAAATTCTACTTTGTTTTGTTTTTGGGTTCGCATTTAATTTTGCAGTTTGTGTCGTGTTTGGTTCATATAAAATTCCAATTTGGGGTTGTTCGAAACATACAAATAGCAAACTATAATAGACAGTCCTGAAATGCTTCTAAATTTATGTATCTTATGAATCCTATATATGGCTTTCTCGTATTGAAGATGCACGGACCCATTTAAATCCTAAAAAGGCTCTAAAATTTTCTCGTACAAAAGATGTGGCGGTGGATTTAAATGGTGCTAGAAGGGGGAAAGACCTCACTCAAATCTAGCTAACATATAAAAGAGTTAACTTCAATTTTTGTTCACGTGTTATGATCATTTTAACTAATTCAGTCTAAAACTGAAATCTTTAACCATTTGCGTCACTATGGTCAAAAGAAAATGGTTAGTACTAATTACTAAACTTAGCTTATTAATTTAGGCGTTTTCTTTCATGCCAAGTGTAAGAAGTTGAAAATATTAGGAGTTTTGAAAAGTAGAAAAGAAAATTAGGAAGAAATCAAAGATACATCTAATCCATAATCTCTAACTGCATTTTAAAATATAAAAAAAAAGACAAAAAAAAAACAAAGAAAACATCTTTATATGCTATAAACGAACCGAATGAACACAAACAAGACATTATTCATGTCTGTTTGTTTAGGAAATAATGCGTTCATGAACGGTTCGCGAACGCTACCGTACGAGATTTTATGTTCGTGTTTGTTCATTAAGGAAAAGAATGTGTTCACGTACACAAATATAATCGCTGATGCCTAGAGATTGAGATCGATGTAATCATCAATGTCAATGATAAGAAAGGAAATGCGAATAGTGCAAAAATGATGTGAGAATATGATTTCTTATTTTACGTTAGATGTAATAAATTAAAGAATATAAAATGTTTAGATAAAATAAATAAAAGTAAAAAAACTTTCATGAACAACATATACAAATGAACATGAATGAATGTTTGTGAACACATTACTGAACGTTCACAAACATAATTGAACGAACCAGGGGCGTCTCCGAGATTTTTAATACCTCGGCCGAGTCAAAATAAAAAGGCCCGTAAGCCTTAACAAATAACGAAATATACAAACAATTTTTTATAAACGACGATTAATGTTATAATAATAAACATAAAAAATATATAGTATTGTAATAACACCCCAATTTTCAAAACCTTAAAATTGAATGCTTATATGATTTATTAATACAAAATTTGTGAGAATTAATATAGTTAATGTAATATAAACATAATTTTTGAACTTGTTTAAAGAATTTGAAATGTTGATGAAATAAAAGTTATTAAGCTAAGAATGAAGTATAACTAAAGTAAAACTAAAAGGACTTAGTATGTAAATAATATATTTAATAAGGAAATATAGATGAAGGGTCAATTATGTCATTTCTTCAAACTTAGAGTCATCACCTTCAAATTACTTACGTAAGTTTACAGTTGATTTCCGGCATAAGTTTTCCGGCGAATGTATATTCCGGCGAGTTTAAAACATCAAAACTAACTACCGAATTGACCAACGGACGATGCCAATTAACTCGGGATCCTTTACTGAAAAAGATATGTACATATATAAACGTTTTGGCCCCCGGAAAATAACGTGCCCCGGCCGAAGGTGCTGCTCGCACATCCTCCGGGCCGCCCCTGGAACGAACGGGGGCTCTGTTCATATTCGTTTGTTTAACTTATCGAACAAAATTTTTTGTTCTTGTTCGTTCATTTATTAAACGAATGAACACAAACCAACTTCAGACAAAACGTTTCACAAATTGTTCGCTGAACGTTTGATTCATTTACAAACTTAAACTTATGATTACATTTCATCTCCATCCTAGATCCCATCCTCATCCCCTATACTTTTATGGGAAAACCATTCAAATCCCTAAATTTGTTTCTGACTATTCATCTCTTGTGTCTACTTTTTTTTTTTCATTTTCTTTATGAATGGTCGTGAGTAAAAGATATAAAAAATAATAATAAATAGAAGAATAAAAATATTATTTAATTAAACTGAAATATATATATATATATATATATATATAAAAGAAATGAGATGCATGAGATTTTTAAATTGTGAAACAAATTTTTAAAAAAAGTATAATTTTTAATTAAATTATAGGATTATAAATGTAGGAATGGATTAAGTGGTAACCCACAAATCAGTTGAATAGTTAGTGGCTTTTGATTTGGTTCTTTAATTCCATATAAGTAACTATTGGAAGCCAAGTTTAATCAACAAGATAGCAAAACCCGATGAACTGTAACGGTGCGGTGATGCGAATTTGGTATGTGTAAGTTAGGTTTGTAGTGGTAACAACAATAGCCTTAAAAACGAAAACTTACAGCCGAACCGCACGGGTTCTACCAACTGATAGCACGTTGACATCAGAACTAAACCATAAAATAAATCCGTACATGCCTAAATACAACAAATTAACATATTTAAAAAAAAACTAAAACTAACATATTTAAAACAAAAAACAAAACTCACGATGAACATAAAGAAAACAAACGACGAGTATTGTAGTGGTGAATCGACACGAATTCAGTTAGTATAGACCACTTTTATAAAAACCGGTACGAACCAGCCGATTAAACAAGTTATGCTGGATTCTGGAAAGGCAGCTGCATTTAGAGCCTCTCATCGTAGGGCAATTTGCTTGAAAATCGAACCACCATTTTTTTTAAATACCGATTTTAACTGGCAAACCGGTTTTAAGTCCAACAGATTTTTGATATTTTCGTGGGCCGTATTTTTTTTAAATGACTTTTAACCTAGTTTTCTATCAAAGTGTGAGCGAGCTTAGCTAAACGAGTTTTGTTCGTGTTGACAAAGCACGTTGGTAAGTCGTTTAACTCATTTAGTTATCATTAGCTTTTATCCCCGTATTACGGGGTTGTTTTACATTATCCGTTTATAATATTTATATATTTTTTATTTTAATTTTATTTATCGTAAGAAAGTTAATAATATACTTAGGATTTGATGATGAAAGGGTTTAATAAATAAATTAGATGTTATAATCAAGTTTAAAAGCTATCTGGGTTTGGTGAGATCCATAACCCGCTTATTTTTTTTAACTATAAAATTTAAAATTGTTTATTAATTATAAATGATATATTTTTTTAAAAAAAATTCGGATATTAATTTTTAGTATATTCCTATTTTATAGGATTTTCATATCTAAGTATTTGGTAAAAATATTTAATTTAATGAAATGTTATGACTCATTTAAGGGATATCTAGGTTTGGTGAGACACATACTCGTGAATTCGGGTCAAATGAATGAGAAACCTCAATTTACAAATAAAACAATCTGGTGACTTGAGATAATGTAGAAAGAAAAGAGAGATTTTAAAGGTTTCGTTTATATATATTTAAGATTTAGAGTTTTAAAATGTTTAACGTATAACAACTATTGGAGTAATTTTATTTAAAAAATTAAAGTTTTAATTTTAACTGTTTCAAAAACTAAAAATAATATGTTACTTTAGAATTAGAAAGTAGTAATAGGTGAAATAAGTTAACTTTTTTAAGGTAAACTTGGCTGTGTTATTGTAAACTCATGAATATACGTATCATGTTTGATTTATGGGTGTGATATAATCTATCTATAATATAAACGAAAACATAAAAATCCTACGTGTCACGATGTGGTCGCTCCTTTTTTTTTGGAGTCACCAGATTTGCTTGATTTTTAAATGGAGGCTTCTCATGCATTTAACCTGAATTCATGGGTACGGATCTTACCAAACCCATATATTCTTTAAACGGGTTATAACATCTCATTAAATAAAAAATTATTCTCACCAAATTATTGACGTAAAAATCCTATAAAACAGGATATACTAAAAATTAATATCTTATTTATTTTAAATATATATATTATTTAAATTAAAAAACCAATTTTGTAGTAAAAAATAAACGGGTCTTGGGTCTCATCAAACCATAAGTATATTATTAATTTTCATAAATATTATTTATAATTAAAAAAAAAACATTTTTATAGTAAAAAAATAAACGGGTCTTGGGTCTCATCAAAACCATATAGCTTTTAAACCATGTTATAACATCTCATTTATTGTGAAATAATTTATCATCAAACCATAAGTATAATATTAACTTTCATACAATAAAAAAATATAAATTTAAAAAATAAATAAATATTAAAACAAACAATATAAACAACCCCGTAATACGGGGATAAAAACTAGTTTCATATAAATACACAACACGACATGTGTAGCAGGCTAGCAGCCAAATTAAAATTTGAGGATTTGCATAAGATTTAAGAAAAATATGGTATTATAGTTATATATGATACGGTTCTTCCTAAATTATTTTTGTTTTCTTAAAACTTTCAATTTTACCATTGAACTATAAACAATATATATTTTGACCTATTCAGTTATCATTTAATTTTGTTTTCCTAAGATACTTTTCTTCAGTAAGTTTTAAAAAAAATTAAATACACAATTATGCATAATTTTCTCTGCATTTCAATAGAAATTTTATTAAAAAGGGACGTTTACTAAGTAATAGTACTTTTTGGTATCATAAACTAAGGATTAGTATTTTTTGCACAGTATCGGCATTTATCAATACTGACCCAAAAACATTCTACTAACTTTAATGATTTATATGGGTATTGCGTTCGCTAAGACTCGGTTCTAGTATTTTTTGGTATTCCTGCACTATGGGTAGTGTACCAATGTTGTACTGCCATCAATACGATTTTGATTTATGTTTTTACTTATTTGTTTTTGGTTTTTTGGTACGATACCGATCTCATAACTGTGTTCACAATAATGATTTTTGTATCAACTGAATACACTTATGCACTTTGACTATCCGATGAAAAAATTGTGTTTAGTGTTTTTTTAAACATTATGTTTACTAAATAATTTCTTTTTTTCTATTAATTGTTACTTTGTTTATGAAAGCTTAGACTATTTTTCCACGACAAATTCAATTTATCTTTTGGTTATAATGGGAAGCTTCTCCATGACAATGCACGGGTGAAATTTACTAATTATTAATATAAAAAGTGAAAGTGAATGTATTAAGAAATGTATTAAATGGATTTGCCTATAAAATGTGGTTTCTATCTAAAAACTGACTGCTAGGATTTGTGAAGGCTTTGGGTATAGTTTCGGACTTGGGCTCAAATTGGTGACAAGGAGAACAAAGACTCGGCCCGTTATTGTTTCTTGTTAATCAAGCCTTTAACCCTAGTTCTATATCTATATATACCCTCAGTATGTAATTGTAATATTTGCACCTTAATAATGAAATAACCTAGTTGCAGCCCGTGGATGTAGGTCCCTCGCTGGGACCGAACCACGTAAAATTTTTGTGTCGTTTATCGTTTATATTTTTCTGTTTACTGCGTGTATAATCATGTGTGCATGTTCGTGTGTTGTTCCGCTGCGCCGCTTTGTTCCTAACAAGTGGTATAAGAGCTTAGGCTCGTCTGACACACAGCTCGTTGCACGGAGACGATTGCGGTTCAAGATCGCAGGTTTAATTTCTGGTTAGTGTTCATCAGTGATCGACAGTCAAGATTGGTGGCTGTCAGGCTGAGTTAGGGTTTTGATTTGGATCTGGTTAGTGATTCGGTTTCATGTTCCCTCGGTTAATCGCTGCTGAGATATCTTGATTTATTCTTTTGTTCAATCGATGGTCTGAGTTCAAATCGAAGTCATCGGCGAAGTAGATGGTCAGCGCGATCTGTGTGTGCCAGTATTTTATGGGGTCGGCTGATTATGCTGGCCAGAGATTGCAATGGGAGACCATGGCCGATGTTTCTGTTTCTTGTCTTGACCTTAATGATGTGTGGCTAGAAATTGATGAAAATATGAGAAAGACAAACAAGGGTTTTTCTTTGTTTTTTTTCTTGTTCACGTGAAGGAGATAATTCTCCTTGGGGCTGGTTACTTTCTCATTGGGTATTGAAAAGTGTGACTAAAGTTTTTTTTGTTTAAATCAATATTTGGTCAGTTTTGGTTTTCTACTTCTCTAACTTTTGAGCTGCCATTTTTGTTATTTGGAAGCAAGTTGTGATTAAGTTTTTTTGCTAAAAACTTGGAATTCAATGAAACTTGCGGAAAGAGTTAGGATTTTGTGTTTCAAGTTCGGGGTTTGACTATTTATTATCAACCGTAAATTCGGGAACCGGGTTATGTGAAAATTCAACATTTGGGTTAGATTTGTATGCAAAAGATGGTCTGAGGTAATTGTTTATAGTTTATTTACGATTACTTGATTTATCGGTCATTGTAGGAGCAAATCGGTTTAACTTGAAATTGTTTAGTAAAACAGAAGTCAAGTTCATGCTCGTGTCATTGTTGTGTATGTTAACTGTTTTTCGATCTATTCTCGTTTGTTATTTTCATAACTGAAGACAAGATAGTTGTGATCAGAATGTTTGACGGTTTGGATTTTGTTGGTTGATTGGTTTGTCAAAGGGAACTTGGATGTGGTACTGGTGATGGATAAACTTGGAGAAAATGGAACCAACGAGTGTGCTGGTGACGACATAAGTGAAATAAAATGGTTAGTGACAAGTTATGTGATTTATTGCTCGTTTGGATGACTTTTCGGTTAGGGTTTGTGTTAACCGATCGGGTGTACGGTCATAGAACCCTTGGTACCGCTTGTTCTCCATGAAAGTTCTACTGTTGTTATAATTATTTTCCTATTAGCTGGTTCGGAACTGTGATTATTACTTCTTGTACGTTTGGAATTGTGAAGTTATATCTTGTTTAGTGGTGATCAGTGGTACACCATTTGAGAGGTTCAGGATCTCGTGTTGGGTAAAGTTATTTGCCGGGATAGTACGAGTGGGGTCATGGAGTGTTGGTGTGGCATGGGTTGGGATAACAGAGACAGTGGGAGCTAGGCATAGTCGACTTGGTAGGTTGCATAAAGGTGAGACATTTTAAGAGTCGATGTCGAATGGTTTGGAATTCTGCTTTTGAGAATGTATCCGGGGTTGATGCATTGGGACTCAGTGAAGGCGGTGAAGACTCTTGGGTTCAAGATTCTGGTTTGCTTTATTTCTTGTTACTCACTTCAATGAAGCATTTGTTGAATCTTTTAGTTAAAGACTTTGGAAGATACGGTCTCTGTATCGTCGGAAGAAGAGAACCAACTTTCGACTTATAAAGTCTTGGCTTGCTAAATCGGGTAGAGCTAAGGGGTTTCAGTTTGCAGACATGAAGCCTAGAGCCACAGTGATGTTAGCTTGAGCGTATTCGGAGGTCTAAACATATTCGGGGTTTTGGCAACAGTGGGAGCACGCGGTGTGTTCTAGGTTCGTTTCCAAAGGGACGTTGGGTTCGGAAGACCAGGAATCCGAATGTGAAAATCTCTCCTAGTATAGTCTGCTGATTTGGAGAGTGTTTATCCTCTGGAAGTCTTTGAAGCCGGTTGTGTGAGTAAGTGAGGGTCGGTTAAGATTGAAGATGAGTCATTGGCGAGTTTTGTCATGGCTGGGTCTGGGATGACTGGATTAGAGCTCTCGGGAGCTTCAATGGGCCTTTCAGGTAACTGATGAGAAGGGCGGCTGCAACTAGGGTGTGGATTGGTAGAAATCTTAGTTTGTTCCTAGAGAACTGGAGGCTTGGAGAACTTCTTTTGTTGAAGTTTTAGCTTGTTCTTGGAACTGGAGGTTTGGTAGATTTCTGTTACTGAAGATTACTAGAGTTACTGGATGACTGGGATTGTTATTTGCTTTGACGGCGAGCTGGGGTTTATCGCAAGGCCTTCAAGTGGGAGATTGTTGGGTTATGAAGGCCTTTGGGCCGGTTTTATTAGGAGGCCCGGTTTTGGCTCCTAATTATGTTTAACCCTAATATTGTTTATTATATATATCCCATCATGTAATTGTAATCTTGGTTCCGAGCTAATAAGAAAACCTAGTTGCAGCCCGTGGACGTAGATCCCCTCGCGGGGACCGAACCACGTTAAATTCTTGTGTCGTTTAAATTTTCGTTTATACGTGTTTATCGTTGTGCATGTGTGTGTTGTTTCGCTTCCGTGCGCCGCTTTGTTCCTAACAAGTGGTATCAGAACAAAGAGGCGCAACGGAACAACACACGAACATGCACACACGATTATACACGCAGTAAACAGAAAAATATAAACGATAAACGACACAAAAATTTTACGTGGTTCGGTCCCAGCAGGGGACCTACATCCACGGGCTGCAACTAGGTTATTTCATTATTAAGGTGCAAATATTACAATTACATACTGAGGGTATATATAGATATAGAACTAGGGTTAAAGGCTTGATTAACAAGAAACAATAACGGGCCGAGTATTTGTTCTCCTTGTCACCAATTTGAGCCCAAGCCCGAAACTATACCCAAAGCCTTCACAAATCCTAACAATCTCCCACTTGAAGGCTTTGCACGAACCGCAACAACCAACCAAACAAAACCCTATACCCAGTAACTCAAGTAATCTTCAATAACAGAAATCACCAAACCTCCAGTTCCAGAACAAGTTAAAACATCAACAACGGAATTTCTTCAAGCCTCCAGTTCTTCACGAACAAGCTAAGATTTCAACAATCCAATCCACCTAGTTGCAGCGGCCGGCCTTTGCATCAGTTTCCCGTTTTTTTGGATAATATATCACATGTCCTCCTAACATCTAAGACTACAACTAATGCATAATCACGTACTTTGAAACGACTATATTAGACATCGGTGACATTTATAAGAATTTAAAAGTGAAATAACCTGAGGTTTTGCAGTTTTTGATTCGGCCATTCTTGAGTCTCCAAAAGACAAAGCGCGCTACAAATTGCTGAAATATCGAGTCAAAAACTTGTATACATATTTCTGAGAATTCATAGCCTGCAAGTACAAACAACCAAAAAATTAAATCAAACTATTGAAAACTAAGAAATTATATTCTAGATGAAACTTTAGTAATTTTATAAGAGCTTATTAGAAAATACCTTTGATTTCACAGTTCGGCTTTAAATGGTTTTAGCTGTAAGTGTACAAAGAAAATGCAGTTTGGAGAGTATTTATAGGGCAACGTTATTATGCCAAAGTGACCAAGAGACAAGCTTTTGTGAAGAGTATACATCAAGTCATGTGGGGGAATAACTTCTTTGCTTCCAAAGAAAAAGTAAAAGAACCAAATGAATAATTAGTTTACAACGTGAATTATAAGTTTGAATCCGACCCCAATCAGGTTTATTGCAGCAGACTTTTCAGCTAGGGTTGTCACTTTTACCTGAAACTCAACCCGAGAAAACACGTATCCGAATCCGAACTCACCCAACCTGAAAAACCCGAACCCGAGAAAAGACCAACCCGAACCCGAACCGAAGTAATTCGGGTTGGTTCTCGGGTTTGATTTATAAGTTTCGGGTCAACCCGAATAAACTTTTAGTTTCGAAATTAAATATACTTTTAGGTATAATAGGCTTAGTCTTAGCCACTAACGTTATTAGAATCTGGTCCTAATCGGTTGTTGTCATTACAACTATTATAGATCGATTGTTTATTGTTATTTATGTTTTCCGTACCGTAATCGAACAACCAAATCACGTCCGATTGAAAACGATTATATATGGTTCGAGTTAGTTTTACTCTTCTTTTGGATTGTTTTATTAAGTTATGTTGGTTTATTATTTGATTATTTGCTTCCGAGCAAAGAATAATATGTTGTTTTTATTTTAGCATTGCAGTTTTTTAAATTTGTTTTTTTTTTGTTTTCTAGGATACTCGAAACCCGATTAACCCAACCCAAAAACCCGCGAACCCGAATCACCTGAACCCTGAAAAACTCGTGAGAGATTCGGGTTGGGTTTCGGGCCAAGAAAAAAAAATTGAAACCCGAAGAACACCCCTACATTCAGCGGCTGGTTTTACCCGGAACAGGGAATGGTGCCCAACGTTGTCTGCGATCGTAGGCGTATGAGGTCTGCTTTTGCCATTGGGTTACCCAAATAACTAAACTTTTTGTTCGTTGGTCGTTGAAAAAAAAATCGTGAATCATATGTTGTAGCGTTTTCGCTTTGTGAAAAGCTTAGGGATAACTTGGGATGTCAGTAAAATGAACAATGTTGCATATATTTCATGTTTGCTTAGAAGTTGTACGGGGTGGAGTAGTTAATGTACCTTGTGTGGGGCTCACTTGTACTTTGTATAAAACGAATGGATGATTGTAGGAAGCAAGGAATAACTTTTTTGGTAACTTGAACACTACTAGAAAACGGGTTTTAATACTGAGAAATGCATAAAGAGTTGTATTATATATAGTGAGGGTTGTACCTTCGTGCCTAAACGTGTTAAATACCATTTAAGCTGTCCGGGTTGTCTAAATCGAGCTAAATTAGTCGGGTTAGTAGTGAATGATTCTGTTTAATGTTTACAATTTGGAAAATTGGGTTACGTTTTATAGTCACAAACCATCCGCCAAAGCCGAAAAGGCGAAATATTAAAAGAAGAAAGTTAATCTATATAATTTAGTGAAAAAATAAATATTCACTGAATCAAACATATATAAAGCGAATAAGTATTTTTAACTAAAATATACATTATTAGTTTAACCAATTTCGTGTGATTAAATTTTAATCACTTCTTTTTTTCATAAATCCTTTAATATGCTAAAGGTGCAATATGATTTTTCTTTTTTGTTATTTAACTTACCACTTACTAAATCATCGAAGATCAAATAGTCGGCACAATTCCATGTTATATAAAAACAAAAAAATAAAAAAAACACGTCCAAACCGTCAAAATCCTAATCGCTTTTGTTGTAGTGGCGAGTCCGGTTAATTCTGTTTTGTTTTGCCAAAGAAGAAAATTTCTTGATTTAATTAAGCTTACGATCATTAATAACTATGGTGCAATGATCTTTTAATTAAAAAAGTTTGAATCGGTAACGAATGTCACGCTCTTCGAAAATCCACCCCCATCTATTGTCTAATGAGGCATAGTTTGTTGATTAGAGTCAACCCGCTACGCAAGCTCACGTCATTCGAATCTTAGCGTGTGGATTTTCCGCAACGTAAATATCAATTATAATCAAAACACAGTGTTCAAAATTTTTAATTAGAGTGTGATTCTATAACGAATTTTATTCATAGATAAGCATAAATTACTATTTGTTCCTTTTATCAAAAATCAAAATCTTGTTAGACACTAACAAGATTTTTTAAAACTCAGCGGGTCAGCCCTACATATGTAGCCCCCCCCCCCCCCCCCGGTGCGTGTTAGTGTTTTAAAACTCAAAAAACGTTATTAGAATTATTAAAGTAACTAATATATTTAGGAAAAAAATTGATCAAATAGTTGTTTAACATAAGTGTCACTCGAAATTAAGATGGATTTAGCTAGACATGATGGCTAAATCAATAGTCCCGAATAATAAACAAAACATAAAATACAAATTTACAAAACATAATTAAATCTATAATAAAACTTAATTATGATACTTTTATTGATAATGGGCTTTAACATGTGGCTAGACATAGTCCAACAAGTAATTAAAATACTATTGTTATGTTGCCAGTGGCCCAGTAGCTCGACCCGCTCTTTCTTTTGAGCCATCATCATTTCACATATAAAACTTTTATTCACTTCGTCGTATTTGTTCACTTTTGATTGAAATCCATCATTTTAGCTCAATGACCTCAACATAAAATAAACTGATCCCCGTGTACCTTCTTAATGTTCTTCATACACAATTGTAAACAACCCTATAAAATAAATAATAAAAACAAACCAAAGTAAATTCCGTTCCACCAAAATAAAGTTTTACGAAAACAATACAATATAAAATACGATAAATGCATTATATGGGTGAAACTGAATGTTTAAAGTGTTATTATAAACATGTCTAAAAATGCAACTAATATTGGCACCTCTTAAAAAACAACCACACACCTTAGAAACTCCGCAAGCGATTGACGGCACAAATTATTGGACTAAAGGTGTAATTTTTCAAAACTGAAAATTGAAAGCAAAATTAATACACATTGACCATCCATTTAATTAACTCAAATTTATATTTGTCTTTGTGCATTATTGTACGGTAATTAAAGTATCTCATATTTGAAAGCGTGTATTAGAGCACTAAAGTTGGACAGTTGGATTAGAGTAAAAGTGAGAAATTTCAAGTCTCTTTTATTGGCCAACGGTTGGTGGTGTTTGGAAGTTTCAGAATATGATATGAACACACATGTCCGGTTGAAATTTTGTTACTTATGATATTGCTTTTTAATTCTTGAGAAAGATATTGGTCTTGTGTATTTTAATAGATTTAGATGATTTAATTTTGGATGAACAAAGTTGTCTCCATAAAACTTATTTATTGTGTTTCTCGGAAAGTTAATTTTTATTATTATTATTATTATTATTATTATTATTATTATTATTATTATTATTATTATTATTATTCATTTTACTGACTTTTAATCTACTCATATTAATCACTTGGGGGGGCACCCATGGCACTACCTTGATGGAGGCCCGTGATCAAGTGGTGATGGCACACCTCCACAACACCACCCATCATAGCAGGATAGTTGTTTTTTATGATGATGATCACGGTCTTGATTGATGAAAGATGTGGGGAATAAGAGATGTGACGCGATGCGGTTGGTATGTTATTAGTGAAGGAAGTGTGGGGAATTTCTTGTGAAACAAGGACCGTCATCAAGTAATGAATTTAAACACCACTACAATTTGAGGGGTTCAAGTGATGGGGAATTGGGGATAAGGTGTCATGGTGGGATCGGATGATAGTGGGTGATCATGTGATGGAGTTAGGGAATGTCCGCCACACCCCCCGCACCTCCTATACAATATACATGCACCTTGCATCTTTGAATCATAAATTTCTGATATTAATGAGAGACATCCTACCACTTATCAATACGAAATTTTTTTAAAATTTGTTGTTGGTTTAAGTAGTGTTGCTTCGTATATGATTGAATAGTCCCATGGTAAATAAATGTGTAAATTAAGAATCAAATAGTGTTTAGTTGTTAAAAAATCATTTGTTTTATTATTTAGCCTTTTTCATTTGTAATTTGCTTATAGCTTATATATATATATATATATATATATATATATATATATATATATATATATATATATATATACTAGTTTGAGGCTCATGTACTACACAAGTAGTTCATGAAAATACAATATTTAATAAATAATCAGTATACAAGAAACAATAAATCCGTTAAACATTATTAATACATTCGTTGTACAATAGTCTTTAAAACAATTTTAAAGTTAAATATTTTTTAAAAAAATAGGATGTAAATATTAAATTAACAAATTTTGAAGCATAAATTTTAAGATTAATGATAACTATTATTTTACTATTATATATTAATTTGTTAAAAAGGTGAAGTTTAATATAGAAGTGACAAGTGGCAAAACTTATATCCTTTTATTAGAATGTATAGATAGTGTTAGGCCACGTGTAGTGAAAGGAGCTTCTATGAGTGCATTTTACACAATGTGGCGCCATCTCAGCAATAGAGTATATTGTTGAAAAATGACTGTAGTGAATGGAACTTTTCTAATCATTATTATATTATTATAATTTATAGAGTTAAGTGTTATTTTAGTACCTATGGTTTGAACAACTACGCAACTTTAGTACTTTTTTTGAATTTTTCGCAACTGGATACCCCATGTTAAAAAAACCGGTCATTTTAGTACTTTTTCGTTAACCCGTTTAATCTGTCTGTTAAGTCAAGGGCATAATAGTAACTTTGGTATTTTTTTTTCTTTTAACTAAATCCTTTTTATTAACCCTAATAATCAAATCCTTTACAACTTTACAATCTAAAGCCCTAATAATCAACCGTCGTTATCGATCATCAACCTGCAACAAACAGCCCTAATTATCAACTCAACATCTGCAATTGAGGAATCCGATCATCGATAATGGCTTACCTTACCAAACCACCGGAGGTTTTGCCCGAGAATAAACCAAACCAAACCTTACCTTACAGGCTTACCTTCTTCTGTGTGTAACATCCATCGTTGCTGTGTGTAACTACTGGGTTCCATGGCAGTAATAATAACACTACCATATCCACAATTAACTTTCTTTCGTTGTTTCCACAATAATGCAATCACACCTCCAGGTTATCACACATCAAGGTTTCCAACAACCCCTTTTTATAGAACCAAAAAGATTGCTATAGTGACAGCAAACGTAATTGACAAAGAACATGAAGAGTTCAAACCTTCTTTTGACGAGTATTTGAAAGCCATGGAGACTGTTAAAACCCGTAGAGACAATCGTAAAACCCTAACAACACAAACCCAAACGCCACCGGCAACTGAAATTGAACAAGGTGAAGTAGTTAGAAAGAAAGTGGATGTTAAAGGAGGTGAATTGAGTGCAAAGGGTAGTTGCCCGGAAGGTGTTCGACGAAATGCCGGGTTTCGAGAACAGAGTTTTAATGTAAAAGAGGTTTCTAAAGATGAAAGACATGAAAGAAGTATGCCAAACGTGAACCAAAATGAAGTTGTTATGAAGAGATTGGAGTATAAAGAAGGTGAATTGGGTGCAAAGGGTAGTCGCTCGGAAGGTGTTCGACGAAATCCCGATGCAAATTTCGAGTTTCGAGAATGGAGTTTTGACATGAAAAGGGTTTCTAAAGATGAAGGAGTTGAGAGGGTTATGTCAATGTGAACCAAGGTGAAGTTGTTACGAAGAAATGGACACGGAGGAAACCGGATTTTAAAGACGGACAAGTCGATAATGAGTTTCAAAGAAAATAAAAAAAAAAAGCCAAAGTTACTATTATGCCCTTGACTTAACGGACAAATTAAACGAGTTAACGAAAAAGTACTAAAATGGCCGGCTTTTTTAACATGGGGTATCCAGTTGCGAAAAATTCAAAAAAAGTACTAAAGTTGCGCAGTTGTTCAAACCACAGGTACTAAAATGGCACTTAACTCTAATTTATATTAAATATAAATAAGATAAATGTGTGATTAGTTGAAATTTTTTGGAATAAATTTGATTGGTTGATGGACTTGAGGTTAGGGCGTTAAGTACAAAGAGCCCCAACCCAAAAAGCCACTCAAAAAACCCCAGGGCGGTGTTTGAGGCTCTTTCATCCCTTAAAAACACTCACTACACATGGTCTTAGTGACATTGGCTCTCATATCACAAAGTTTCTCATGCTTAACTAATTGGAATTTGGCACGGTATCACTAATATGAAAAATTTTTAACACGACTTTCACAGTATAGTCGAGGGGATAATCTAACTATATTATTAAAGCAATAAGCTTTAATACATATACCCTCTTCCTATTGGTTGATTCTCATAGTTTCCATTTATATCAATGTCTTCTCTAATTTTCAAGTTAATAAAATAAATCAATAATATATTAAATTAAGATTCATCAATGCTATTCAATTATTATCTTTCCTCTTTCCTTTAATCTTTAATTTTTCATTTTGAATACTTAAATAATAAATAATAATGTCATAATGTAATATTTTAATATTACATTTAGCTAAAAGTGTAAATTTAGATTAATTAAATACAAAATATTATTTAGCTATAGTTTGAATACGAAATATTTAAGTATTCAAAAATGAAAAAAGTCAAGACAATAATACGAAATATTATTTAGCTATAGTTTGAATACCAAATATTCATTTTGATAATTTAATTATTTTTTGTTGATTTCATTCACCACTTTTGTTATTTTTAACTTGATTTCATTCACCACATGTGTTAATTTTATAGATAATATATAATAAATAATTCAATTAATTATTTGTTATTTCATCAATAGTAGAGATTACGGATAATGTATATATATATATATATATATAATATAGAGATACCGATATAAAATATTATAATTGTGTTAAAATATTATATTATTTAAATTTAAATAAAATAAATTAAATATGTCAAATTCGTAAGGAAATTAGGAAAGGATGACCCATTTTATTAAGGTAAGATTTAATTACAGATTTGTAAATTTTTAAATTTGATATTCCCTCCTTTCTATTTGAATTAATTTTATAGATAATATATAATAAATAATTTAATTAATTATTTGTTATTTCATCAATAGAAGAGATTACAGATAATATATATATATATATAATATAGAGATACCGATATAAAATATTATAATTGTGTTAAAATATTATATTATTTAAATTTAAATAAAATAAATTAAATATGTTAAATTCGTAAGGAAATTAGGAAAGGATGACCCATTTTATTAAGGTAAGATTTAATTACGGATTTGTAAATTTTTAAATTTGATATTCCCTCCTTTCTATTTGAATTAAGTTTTACTATAATATATAATAAATAATTTAATTAATTATTTGTTATTTCATCAATAGAAGAGATTACGGATAATATATATATATATATATATGTGTGTGTGTGTGTGTGTGTGTGTGTGTGTAGATACCGATATAAAATATTATAATTCTGTTAAAATATTATATTATTTAAATTAAATTTGTCAAATTCGTAAGGAAATTAGGAAAGGATGACCCATTTTATTAAGGAAATTACGGATTTGTAAAATTTTTAAATTTGATATTCCCTCCGTCCTATTTGAATTAATTATTGTCTAAATTTGAATGTAAATTTTATTTAATTAACAATCATTAAGTTTTACTATAATTACGTTAGTTGACCCGTTGACCAACTGATTTCATTATAGTCATTTATTTTAAGAATTAAAATACAAATCCATTGACCCTTTCACCCATTCACTTATTATTGTAAACACATTACAACAATTAGTAACTTTTTATTTTCACACCTTATATGAATTACAATACATACTATATAATTAGTAACTTACATTTTTACATTATGTAACATTGCATTTTACAGAACTACCATTACATAAAATTCAAAAATTTGTAAATATATTATTTGTATTTCGAATCTAATTATGTAACATTGCATATGATTTGAAAATCCATTAATTACGATATCAATTATATTCCTTCTTACTATAATTTTTTTGAAAATTTTTGAAATTTCCTAAATTTATGTTTCTAATCAAGAACATTTATACCTTCCTTCTATAATTTTCTCTACCCTAATCCATTTGGTATAAATATGTACATTTGATATGCTGATTCTTACACCATCAAGGTATCTTTAGCAAAAACGAGTTGCTTTGTGTCAAGGTTTTTAGATTTTGTTGTTTATATATCTTCCATTTTCATATTTCATTTTTTAGGCTTAAAATTGTTATTGTTATTTTAATTTTTTTATGTTTTTGTTAAATTTTACTAGTAAGATGGAGCCAACAAATATCACTATGTTGAACCAACTCGATGTTCTTAACAGTGAGTGTATCCTAAAGGTCCATATTTTGAAACTTTGGCGGCTGAAGGACAACTCAAAGCCCGGGCAAGATTGGTCAATCGAAATGATTGTTCAAGACGAAATGGCATTCTTAACACATTCATTAATTTACTATATTATTCATACAACTATTTATTAATCTTAATAATAATGTGGCAAGGCAACAGAATGCAAGCCTATGTAAGGAAGCCTTGCATTCCCAAACATGATGTTTGGCTTGCAGCGAATAAATCTTTGATTGTTCGGAAGGCCTCGCTCGGTGCAAATATGTCTACTTACAAATACATCGATTGCCCACACAAACTTTGTTTCACAGCCGAGACGCATCTCTCTAATTCCTATGAATTTGAAGGCCACTTGTATGGGCTGAAATTTGTTACTTTTGATGACATAAAAGCCAAAAACTTTTCACATAACGGAATTATAGGTTATTTGTATTTATTTTTTACCACCTTATTTTGATTATTAAACATTTTGTGACTAACTTTAAACATAATAACCCTCATTATATGTATAATTATTTATATATTTTTATTTCTAGATGTCATCGGACATGTTACTATGTTTTTTAATAATAAGAACTCATTCTTAAGGGAAGCTCAACATCAAAACCGAAGAACAATGGAGTTTTGTGATTTGAGGTATAAATATTATATTTTTTTGCTAATATTTTGTTATTATATATATGTAAAGGTTTGTACAAATTCATAAAGTTGTAATGGTTTGAACAATTCATGTTAAATTTAGGAAAGGATGACCCATTTGATTAAGGAAATGGTTTAATTGCGGAATCTGTAAAATTGAATTAATTATTATCTATTATTTGAATGTAATTAATTTGTAAATTTGAATTAATTATTGTATAAATTATGGTGTAAATTTGAATTAATTAACAATCATTAAGTTTTACTACTATTACAGGTGTTGACCCGTTGACCCACTGACTTAATTACGGTCATTAATTTTTAACAACTATACAACGGATTTTGACCCATTAACTTATTCTAAATTAGCAGTTAATTATTTAAATATACATTTTTGACCCATAATTCAAATATTCCATAATTGGTAATTTTTACTATTATTTTACATTAATTGTTATTGTATTTAATTATGATTATTCCGGTTAATAACTAAAGTTCCGTTTAGTTAGAATAATATATTATTTAACATTTATTTAATTTTATCATTTCACCTTATGGCTCCCAACTAGAAATGCTAATGTCATGGACGGAGTATTTGTTGTAAAAATGTCTTACTTTTTGTACAAGATTAGATGTATATATTTTTATTATTCATGTATTTTTGTATTTTTCACAATTCATGTAATATAATTGATTTTTATATAATTAATCTTATATTGTTGTTAGTCAAAGTGTATTTAATAAATTTCCATGATTTTGAATCATTTTCAAAAACGTTTTAATATATTTCTCTGGTTATCATTATTGGTCAAATTCTATTTAATATGTTTCCATATTTTTAATTTAAATTTAATATCATAGGTAATTAAATCACCAATGTCAACGAAATTTAACAAATTTGTATACTTTCCAATATTATCAAACTTTATATTTTAAAATAATACACATTTATGTGCTTATCTAAACTCATTTCCAAAGAATACTGTAAAAAGAAAGCTATGTTTCTATAATATATTAAAGTATTCTCTAGCCAAGGTCATTGTGCAATTTGATTTTGTATTATCAATATATCATATGTTGGAGACACTTGTCTTCGTGGATATAAAGATTATTAATATAGATCAATAACTAAAACCAATAATTTAAGATTTATACATACTGTTGGGCTCAATTAGAACTACTATATATTTACGATCCACTAAAAATTATTTAGTTCACCTTTTGTATGTGTTAAAAGATTAATACATTATTAGTATCTTATTAATGGAAAATAAAATGCGTCACTATATCAAATGGTTGCCACATCCGGACTGTTATTAGCAGCCATATGGATGTGTAGTTAGGCATGCCAAAATGTATTGCTGTGCACGTTCTTGTCAAGATTTAGAACATGTTTGAGCTAATATGGGTTATTAGCATCTTGAGTTCAAGTTATAACAAGTTCAAGTCAAGATTAGAGTGTATACAAGTTATGTGTAACACCCCGACCAAAGGCGGATTATACATCGGGGCGCCACATATTGTTTCATTACTCGTGACACTATTGGGTGTCAATATTTAATAAATACATTCATTCGCGCACGCGCAAGGTAAACACAGGATAACATAAATCAACATAAATCAATATATTATAAATCATAATATTCGAACAGCAATAACTTGTCTTGATACATTTTAATCTAGGTCCAAAATAAAGAAAACTTCCTACGTGTCCTCGAACTTCAAAACAGCTACAGCAAACCTGAACATGTGTTAAAATAAACGTCAAACACTTGCGTGTTGGTGAGAAATCAAGTTTAATACAATACATAGATAACAATAAATCTGCGCGCAACATGTGTATGTCTGGTTTTCAACAAGGGTGTAATCTGATCGGGACCAACTCTAAGATTCATAGACTGCCAGTGCTCAGAATTGAGCTCACAAACAAGACAAACTGTGCATGTGTAAACAAAAGAGAAAATCATAAACGATAGTTCTCCCGTGTTCATCTAATGGTACCATGAGAACTGCGGAATAGACCGACAAGACGGTTAATGATCCACACATACAAATAAACAGCCAAGTCTACGTCCTCAACACATGGGATACTGCGCGACTAAAGCTCATAAACAGTTTAAGACTCTAAGTTTGTATGAACACATGAACATCCCAAAACATTAAAAGCAAAAAGGGATTAGGTACGAGATTACTCACTTGATAAATGATGCGGTGTAAGATAAAGCAAGAACCAACTTTAAACAAGCACAAGTTAACCTATAAGTAAGATTATTGTTTTAATGATTTGTTTTAAGTCTTGATTATAAGTTAGCATAATTAATAAGTAAATTATTATATATATTATATATTACCGGAAAAGCTGGGCAGAACAGGGAGGAAGACGGAGGCAGAGAGGAAGACGGCAGAGAGAGCAAGGAGGAGAAAGATAATAAGTGTTTGTGTGTGATGTGTTAGGAAAAAAAATAACATTATTATTTATAGGGAAACCCTAGGGAACACAATCCCTAGAAAAGGGGAAAAGATCTCCAAAAAGTAAAAGATTCCAAAAGCAAAAGATATCAAAAGATATGGCAGCTGCAGGGGGCAAAGGAAAAGCTGACAGGAACAGTAAAAAAACATGGGCGGTTCAGATAAAGGTACTGGTCAAGCATGGAAAAAGCAGATCTCAAAAGATAATGTCAGTCACTTTTTCTGCCAACCAATGGGGTTGGTACGCATGCTGCGCCGAAAGTAACTTTTCAGACATAAAGCAGATTAGGTTAACAGCACAGAAGATAAGACAACACAAAAACTAACGGCTAGATTAAACAGGAGAAAAGACTCAAGGGTTAAGCGCGAGAAGGCATCGAGCGCGAAGGCAAAAGTGCGCGAGCGCGAAGGCAGACAGAACCAACCTTAACGCATCGCGGGAAGAATTACATTTCTAAGCGCGCCGCGGGAAGAACTAAAATCCTTAGCGCGCTGCGGGGACAGTTCGTCTCGCGTATCGCAGTAACAGGTGGTCTTCACGCAGACTTCCTTGTAAGGAGTCTGGCGCGGGGAGCTGCGCAGACAACCTTAGGCGGGAAGGAACAAGGACAAGGAGTAAAAGAGGGAAACAAGGCTTAAGGGCGGGACGGCGACAAGAGGGAAAAGAAGGCGGAAAGAGAGAAGAAGAGGGACGGGACGGCGGAAAGGAAGAGAGAAAGAGGCGGGAAGGAAAATATATTATTATTATTAAGAAGTAAAATATAAGTATAAATATTAAATCATAAAAGAAAGAGATCGGATAAGAGAAACGGGTACCTGGGTCGGGTCGGATCGGGGCAGATGTTACAGTCTCCCCTTCTTTAAGAAATTTCGTCCCGAAATTTATCTCGAAGTAGGTTGCGCAGAGAACAGGTGCGGGTACTTGATCTTCATTTGATCTTCCCTTTCCCATGTAAACTCGGCTCCGCGCTTGGACTTCCAGCGAACTTTCACGATAGGGATGCGACTGCGCTTGGTTTGCTTAACCTCGCGATCCATAATCTCAACAGGCTTCTCAACGAAATGCATAGATTCATCAACTTGAACTTCATTAAGTGGAATGTGAAGGTTCTCGTCAGCTAAACACTTCTTGAGATTGGATACATGGAACGTTGGATGCACATTACTGAGCGCGGGCGGCAGGTCAAGTCTGTAGGCAACTTTTCCCACACGCGCGAGAATCTTAAATGGTCCAACATATCGAGGAGCAAGCTTACCTTTCTTCCCAAAGCGGACAACACCCTTCCAGGGCGACACTTTGAGGAGAACAAGATCACCAACTTGGAATTCGAGAGGCTTCCGTCTACGATCTGCGTAACTCTTCTGTCGGCTTCTGGCAGTCAGCAGATGATCACGGATCTTGGCGATTTTATCAGTTGTCTCTTGAACAAGTTCGGGTCCTGTGATTTGAGCTTCTCCCACTTCGCTTCAACAAATCGGGGAGCGGCACTTACGACCGTATAGTGCTTCAAATGGGGCCATACCGATACTGGAATGATAGCTGTTATTATAAGAGAACTCAATCAAAGGCAGGTGTGAATCCCAATTACCTCCAAAATCAAGAACACAAGATCGGAGCATATCCTCAAGAGTTTGAATAGTTCGCTCAGACTGACCGTCAGTCTGAGGATGATATGCCGTACTCATGTCTAAGCGAGTTCCTAGCGCAGATTGGAGAGATTTCCAAAAGCGAGATATAAAACGGCCATCGCGATCGGATATGATGCTCAAAGGAGTACCATGGCGGCAGACAATTTCCTTGACATAAAGCTGCGCGAGATGCTCAACACGGTAGTTTTCACGAATGGGCAGGAAGTGAGCAGACTTAGTCAAACGATCCACTATTACCCAAATGCTATCATGTTTGCTTGCTGTCAAAGGTAACTTGGTAATGAAGTCCATCGCTATACTTTCCCATTTCCACGTAGGAACTTCTGGTTGTTCGAGCAAACCAGATGGGCGTTGGTGTTCAGCTTTTACCTTAGAACAGGTCAGGCATTTAGCTACGAACACAGCAATATCCTTTTTCATACCGGGCCACCAATAAGTAATGCGCAAATCCTTGTACATCTTATCAGCGCCAGGATGAATAGAATATCGAGATTTATGCGCTTCACTCAGGATATCAGCGCGAAGATTCTCATCAAAGGGAATCCAGATGCGATTGAGATAGCAGAGAATTCCACTCAGATTAGGGACAAAGTGCGCTTCCGCGCCACACGCTAACTCGGCGCGAAGGTTACCATTACTGATGGATGCGCGCTGCGCGTCACGGATACGCGATTCAAGGTTGCTTTGAATCGGCGCGAAGTGAAGCTGCGTGCGCGGCAAGACACAGTTAAGCTGGCAGGGTTTTCGGCTGAGCGCATCGGCTACCACATTAGCCTTACCAGGATGATACCGGATCTCACAATCGTAATCGCTGATGAGTTCGTTCCATCGGCGTTGCCTCATGTTAAGTTCCTTCTGATCAAAGATATGCTGAAGGCTTTTATGGTCAGTGTAGAGGATACACTTAGTACCATAAAGGTAGTGTCTCCAGATCTTCAAGGCAAATACGACTGCACCAAGCTCGAGGTCGTGAGTTGTATAATTCTTTTCATGAACCTTGAGTTGCCTCGATGCGTAAGCGATAACCTTGCCTCGTTGCATAAGAACACAACCGAGACCTTGGTTGGATGCATCGCAATACACGACAAAATCATCATTACCCTCAGGTAGCGCAAGAACAGGAGCTTCACACAACAATCGCTTGAGCGTCAGAAAGGCTTCTTCTTGCTTCGAGCCCCAAATATACGGCTTACCTTTGTGCGTTAGAGCGGTTAAAGGCAAAGCGATCTTAGAGAAGTTCGAAATGAAGCGCCGGTAATAACCAGCTAAGCCCAGAAAAGAACGGATCTCGGAAGGAGTAGATGGCGTAATCCAGTTCTTGATTGCTTCAATCTTGGATGGGTCGACATGAATACCCATCTTGTTTACAACATAACCAAGAAACTGTACTTCATCAGACCAGAATTCACACTTGGAAAGCTTAGCATAGAGTTGCTCAGCTCTAAGCTTTTGCAACACCAACCGAAGATGTTGCTCATGCTCGGCCTTAGTCTTAGAATACACCAGAACATCATCGATAAACACAATCACGAATTTATCCAAGAAAGGCCTACACACCCGATTCATTAGATCCATGAAAACGGCGGGTGCGTTGGTTAAACCGAAGGACATGACCAAGAATTCAAAATGGCCATAACGAGTTCGAAAAGCAGTCTTCGGAACATCTTCATCGCGGGATGCGCAACTGGTGATAGCCAGAGCGGAGATCAATCTTGGAGAAACAAGAGGCACCTTGGAGTTGATCAAAGAGGTCGTCAATACGTGGTAAGGGATACCGGTTCTTAATGGTGAGTTTGTTCAACTCGCGGTAATCAATACACATGCGAAACGATCCATCTTTCTTTTTAACGAACAACACCGGGGCACCCCAGGGCGAAGAGCTAGGGCGAATGAATCCTTTAGCAGTCAACTCTTGAAGTTGGCTTGCCAATTCTTGCATCTCAGCGGGCGCAAGACGGTAAGGGGATTTAGCTACGGGGGAAGCACCAGGGACAAGATCAATGCGAAACTCGACTTCACGAGCGGGAGGGATACCAGGAAGATCATCAGGAAAAACTTCAGGGAAATCACGCACAACAGGGATATCGCGAAGCTTCTTCTTTTCTTCAGCAGGTTTAACCACATGGGCTAGAAATGCAATACACTTCTTCCGCATGAGTCTTTGGGCTTCGGCGCAAAACATAAGCTTAAGACCACTGGAGGGTTTTTCGCCGTAAATATGAAGATCACCATTTTCTCGAGGTATGCGAATCATCTTCTTGGCGCAAATAACTTCGGCGCGATTCTTCGAGAGCCAGTCCATACCAATAATAACATCAAAACTTCCAAGAGGCATGGGGATGAGATCGATCAGAAAATTGTTTTCGTTAAGGTTAAGAGTACAATCCTTGATCACAGAGTTTATTAAAATAGTTTCACCATTAGCCAATTCAACTGAAAAATCTTCTTTTAAGTTATCGCGCGGGTCGCGCAAGCTTCTGCTCAAAGGCGCGAGAGATAAAACTTCGATCGGCGCCAGTATCAAAAAGTATAGAAGCATAATATCCGTTAAGCAAAAATGTACCATTAACTACGTCATTATTCGCTTGCGCTTGGTGCGTGGTTATATTAAAAGCTCGTCCACGCGTCACTTGGTTTGAAATCTGGTTCACCGGATTCGCTTGTGTGATTTGCACTTGTAGTCTCGGGCACGCGTTCCGGAAATGACTGGGATCACCGCAGTTAAAGCACGACCTGGGTCGTGGGTTTTGGTATGTTGGTTGTGGGTTCTGCGGGTAGACTGGTGGTGTTGGCGCAATTGGATTGGCGGGAAGGACTCTACAGTTTTCTGCAAGGTGGCCAGCGCGGCCACATCGGTTACAAAGTCGACATGGGACTTGAGGTGGGTGGTGGAGTCTACAGGTTGGGCAAAAGGGGTGGTTTCCTGTGTAAGGTTTCTTAGTTGGCGGGGCAGGGAGTGCTGGATTGGTTAAGGCATAGTTGTGGACTATAGGGGGAGTTGGGTAGGCTGACAGTGGGTTAGGCGCATAAACTGGGTGTTGGTAGGTGGGTTGCTGGACAATGGGCGGGTTGGTAAGCGCATAGGCTTGTCTGCGCCTACGTTTCTGGTTATGGTTTGAGGATTCTGGTTTGGTTTCTGTTGGTTCAGGGGCAGTTTTGGTAGGTTTGGTCTTCTCAGCTCCCCGCAGGAACAGGGTTCCTGCTCTAACATGGTTGTCGCTGAGCACAGCGGCCAACTCGATGGCGTCAGAGAGGGTTAGTGGGTTTCTGGCCCAAACAGAATCTTGAATTTCCATGGGGAGACCCCCAAGAAATTTCTCGATGGCTCGGCGGGAAGGGGTAACTAGATGAGGGACAAGCAAACTTAGTTCATGGAAGCGCGTCGCGTACTCGCGCGCTTCGCCACTGTATTGCTTAAGGTTCCAAAATTCTTCCTCGAGGCGCTTAACTTCGTTAGGAGGGCAGAACTCTCGCGTCAAGAGATCCTTAAATTCCTCCCAGAGCATGCTGGTAGCAGCTTCTGCGCCACGCGCATGAGCTACTCCATTCCACCATGTAAGCGCTCTAGATTCCAGGACACTGGAGGCATATAGGGTTCGTCTGTCTGAGGGGCATTGGGTGTGGAGGAAAGTGTTTTCTATTTTCTCAAGCCACTGGAGCATCACGGTGGCTCCTTCAAGACCTGTGAACTTTGGAGGGTTACCCGCGTTAAAGGACTTAATGTTGTAACTGGAGGTGCTGGTATTGTTTTGGCTCAAAGCTTGGGCTATTGCGACGGCCATTTCCTGGGAACGTTGCTGCGATCGTCTGCGCGAGGCTTCTCTCCTCTGATGGCGGCGAGATAGCGGAGGCATTCTATAAAAGTTAATTTTAGTTAATATCTTGGTTTTATCGCAAAGTATAACCTTATAAAGCTTGGTTTCGCGGGGGTCAGTTACTGTCAAAAGTTTAAGTAAAATAAATGACCCTAAATGCAGACTTAATAAAGGTAACAAATTCGAATCAAGAATCGACAATTCATGTATCACCATGACTTTCCGAATTCCCAATTTAAAATATACGAGCAACGAGTATTGGAGATTGACGATTCATGTATCACCATGACTTTTCAATCTTCAATATAAAATATACAAGAAAATGAGTATTGGAGGTTGACAATTCATGTATCACCATGACTTTTCAAGTCTCCAACCTCAGAACATAATCGTAAATGGAAATTGAAAATCAACTATTCATGTATCACCATGACTTTTCGGATTTTCAAACCCAACAAACGAATATGTATGTAAAATCAATAAAAATCGAAATTCAACAAAAATCGAAATATCGTGAAATAAAACATAAAATCATATTCTGCGCAAGCACGAGCATATTTATAAATAACGAGTAATCAACAATAAGCGCGCAAACATGAGATTCCTCTCATGCGCGAGAAGGGACTCTTAGGTATTCTAGGCCGTTACGTCTAACCACCTATCCTAAAGTCAACGAGCTCTGATACCAATCTGTAACACCCCGACCAAAGGCGGATTATACATCGGGGCGCCACATATTGTTTCATTACTCGTGACACTATTGGGTGTCAATATTTAATAAATACATTCATTCGCGCACGCGCAAGGTAAACACAGGATAACATAAATCAACATAAATCAATATATTATAAATCATAATATTCGAACAGCAATAACTTGTCTTGATACATTTTAATCTAGGTCCAAAATAAAGAAAACTTCCTACGTGTCCTCGAACTTCAAAACAGCTACAGCAAACCTGAACATGTGTTAAAATAAACGTCAAACACTTGCGTGTTGGTGAGAAATCAAGTTTAATACAATACATAGATAACAATAAATCTGCGCGCAACATGTGTATGTCTGGTTTTCAACAAGGGTGTAATCTGATCGGGACCAACTCTAAGATTCATAGACTGCCAGTGCTCACAATTGAGCTCACAAACAAGACAAACTGTGCATGTGTAAACAAAAGAGAAAATCATAAACGATAGTTCTCCCGTGTTCATCTAATGGTACCATGAGAACTGCGGAATAGACCGACAAGACGGTTAATGATCCACACATACAAATAAACAGCCAAGTCTACGTCCTCAACACATGGGATACTGCGCGACTAAAGCTCATAAACAGTTTAAGACTCTAAGTTTGTATGAACACATGAACATCCCAAAACATTAAAAGCAAAAAGGGATTAGGTACGAGATTACTCACTTGATAAATGATGCGGTGTAAGATAAAGCAAGAACCAACTTTAAACAAGCACAAGTTAACCTATAAGTAAGATTATTGTTTTAATGATTTGTTTTAAGTCTTGATTATAAGTTAGCATAATTAATAAGTAAATTATTATATATATTATATATTACCGGAAAAGCTGGGCAGAACAGGGAGGAAGACGGAGGCAGAGAGGAAGACGGTAGAGAGAGCAAGGAGGAGAAAGATAATAAGTGTTTGTGTGTGATGTGTTAGGAAAAAAAATAACATTATTATTTATAGGGAAACCCTAGGGAACACAATCCCTAGAAAAGGGGAAAAGATCTCCAAAAAGTAAAAGATTCCAAAAGCAAAAGATATCAAAAGATATGGCAGCTGCAGGGGGCAAAGGAAAAGCTGACAGGAACAGTAAAAAAAACATGGGCGGTTCAGATAAAGGTACTGGTCAAGCATGGAAAAAGCAGATCTCAAAAGATAATGTCAGTCACTTTTTCTGCCAACCAATGGGGTTGGTACGCATGCTGCGCCGAAAGTAACTTTTCAGACATAAAGCAGATTAGGTCAACAGCACAGAAGATAAGACAACACAAAAGCTAACGGCTAGATTAAACAGGAGAAAAGACTCAAGGGTTAAGCGCGAGAAGGCATCGAGCGCGAAGGCAAAAGTGCGCGAGCGCGAAGGCAGACAGAACCAACCTTAACGCATCGCGGGAAGAATTACATTTCTAAGCGCGCCGCGGGAAGAACTAAAATCCTTAGCGCGCTGCGGGGACAGTTCGTCTCGCGTATCGCAGTAACAGGTGGTCTTCACGCAGACTTCCTTGTAAGGAGTCTGGCGCGGGGAGCTGCGCAGACAACCTTAGGCGGGAAGGAACAAGGACAAGGAGTAAAAGAGGGAAACAAGGCTTAAGGGCGGGACGGCGACAAGAGGGAAAAGAAGGCGGAAAGAGAGAAGAAGAGGGACGGGACGGCGGAAAGGAAGAGAGAAAGAGGCGGGAAGGAAAATATATTATTATTATTAAGAAGTAAAATATAAGTATAAATATTAAATCATAAAAGAAAGAGATCGGATAAGAGAAACGGGTACCTGGGTCGGGTCGGATCGGGGCAGATGTTACATTATGACTCTATGAATCATTAACAAGTCATATAAGTCAATTGATGTTTCTAAGTGTTCAATTATTAGCTATTAAAAAAACCAATTTATTCCTTTTTATATTAATCTTTGACAACACCGAAATACTACAAATTAAAGTATAAACCTTGTATACAAGGAAGTATTTAGGGAGTTGTAAATACTAAATTTATGATACTTTTGTTAAATAAATAGTTAAATTGTATAGACTTTTGTTAGTGTTTATTTTAAATTACACTTCAAGTAGTTCTTCCTACATCTTGTCAAAGTGAAACGTACTTAAACTATAAAAAAAAACACGAGGCTCACAGTTGAATGTCAATCCTTACACGTTGAAGAGATAAAATAATTTGCGAATTAACTATTGGATATAGGTGAAGGGAATGTTGGGGGGTCCAAATGACGACGAATGAATGTACAAATTCCCGATGATATTTTAATTAACAATTTATTATATCCAGTATATGATTTAATAGACTTTGTATATCATTCGATTTTAGACAAGTTCAATGAACTTACTTTCAAGAACGGTTGTCGATTAAAATTATATATGTTTATTAGACGATTTCTATATTTCCATCCGTGGCGTTCACGGGTTAATAACCTAGTATATGCAATATTTGTGTTGGGTAAAAGGATTTAATTACATTTATTTATTATGTTTTGTTTTGATTTTTATTGAATTATAGTCATTATAATAAAATATTGATAAGGATTTTTAATTAAGATAAAAGTATAAATTCAAATGAACTTTTATAGGTTAACTAATAGTTACATACCAACCACCATCTACTGCCTGTTCCTATATTGGTACGGTGGTTGCTTTTTCATAACTCATAAGTGAGGTCGTGAGTGAGCTGTAAATCTTTGCAAATACAAGTTTTAAAGGATTTTAGATGAAAACATTTGTTATATACTTAACTAGTTTTTATTGCCCCCACTTTTATTACGGAGTTGTTTTACATTATTTGTTTATAATATTTATATATTTTTTTGGATTTTAATTTATTTATTGTAAGAAAATTAATAATATACTTAACATTTTATTATTAAAGGGTTCAAAAATAAATGAGATATAACCCCAGTGGTGAAGCTTGAGCTTAGTCACGTGGGTGACAGAAGTCACGGACTCCAAAAATTTCGGGTCGACGATTCGGTTCGTGTCGGTGATTCGGGTCAGGTCAGTGATTCGGGTCGGGTCAGATCAAACAATATGACATCTATATATCTAATTTTAATTTATTTATTCAAACAATTGTTCTTACAAGAAAAACAAAATAATTTTTTAAGGGTGAGTAGGAATAAGCAAATTCGGTATTAAAACCGGTACCAGTACCGAAATTGGTACATAGTTGGTAACGACAGTACCGAATAGATACCAAAGTTTTGAGTTTTGGTACCGGTATATCTCAAATATTACATTCAATACCGGTATCGAACCGAATTACCAACACCGGTACGGTACCGATCTCATCCCTAAGGATAAATACCTAGAAGAGGAATTGCAAAGACCTAAAATATTTATAAAAACAAATCTTTTACTATTCGACTATTATTTTGTAAATATTGCAAGGTTTTAGAAAAAAAATCAAACGATGGGGTATTATATTAAAAAACAAATCAGTAGTGACCGATAGCATTTTGGTTAAATACATCGGGAGTTATCGCGCTTAATACCTATATAACTTTTAGAAAAAAATCACGAAATTTACCCTACTAACGGAGAAAATGGCAGTGGCCGGGGCCACCCCCGGTCCCCACATAGCTTTGCCCCTGTATAATCTGGTTTAAAAGCTATATGAGTTTGGTGAGACCCATGACCCGCTTATTTTTTTTTACTATTAAATTGTTTTTTAGTTATAAATAATATCTTCTATTAAAAAAGCGGATATTAATTTTTAGTATATCCTTATTTTATAAGATTTTCATATCAATATTTGGTGAGATTAATTTTAATTTAATTAGATGTTAGAACCCGTTTAAGGGTTATCTAGTTTGATGATATAGTACCCGTGAATTCGGGTAAAATCCATGAGAAATCTCAATTTACAAATAAAGGAATATAGTTTAAAGGAAAATGAATAATTTAATCATGTTACTAATACAATATAAATGAAGTGTAAAAGAAAAATATACAATTATTAATTTATGACATATATTAATTTGGAAGGGAATCAAATTATAATAATTAATCACAAAGTGACATGTGTTCACAATTATTTTACTTTATTATAATAGATACTAAGAGTAAGAGTGGTGTAACATGACTACGTGTAACATCCTAAAATAGTATAATGCTAAATAAAAAAAGTTACGTTTAGTGATTTCGCGTTATTAATTAATTTATATTAAACAAGAAATGATCATGGACTTGGATTTAAATTGAGATGGATTAAGGGTAATGGGCCTTAGGTCCATGGGCTTTAAGGAGTATAAATACTCCCTTAAACCATCCTTAAACCCTAAATCTTCATTCTTCCATCCAAATCCCTACACATTCAAAACACACACATACACTACACCATAAACCTTCGGCCGAGAGTGAAGGTGATACCCGAGCCACACAAGCATCGATTCTGGATATATTCTCGTGATACAAGATAGATTCGAGGCCTAACTTTCGTAACCAAGCTATACCGTAACCTTCAAACGCGTTAAAGGTGTGTTCTCCATGTTAAAGTTTACGTTTTCATGAACGGTTAGTCTTAAGACTTAAACCAATAGTAGATCGGGCCTAAACTAGTATTAAAGTAGCAAACTTGATGTTAAAATGAACCTAACGAATCTGCGATTATGAGCGGCCCGTTAAAGAAAACCTTATTGAACGTTTTAAGCCTAAAGGTCCGAACTTTACGTCATTCCGGGCTAAGTTTTACCCAAACAAGGCCATGGGAATGATCACGGGACTTGTTAACGCCATACCCATGGATTTCTCGGTAAAACGATAATGATTTTGGGGATTAAGGATGAACAGCGGTGGTTGCTGCACAACTTCGCCTACAAGCGAACTTCGTCTGCAAGCAAGTTCGCTTGCACGCAAGTTCGCCTAACTGATAACTTCGCCTGGTGATAAGTTCGCCCATGATAACTTCGCCTGGCATATGTTCGCCTAGGGTTAACTTCGCCGATCACTAACTTCGCCTATGCTTAAGTTCGCTTATTGTTAAGTTCGCTTAATGATAAGTTCGCTGGAGTTAGCAAATTAGAAAATAAATTAAAAACCTAATGAAAAATGTATTAAGATAGTTAATGGAAATAAAATTTTTCCAAGCTGACCTGGCAGCTCGACCCCAGCCAGGGGCTCTGCCCCTTGGACCCTGCTAGGGGCTGCCGCCCCTAAACCCCGCTGCCAGGGGCGCTGCCCCCGGACCCCCGTTCGTTGTGGGTTAGATAAATATAGAAATACAACATGAGTAGTAGTAGTTAATTGATACATGTAAATATTGTACAGTTAGCCGTGCACAGCTCAAGAAGGGAATAACGATTAACGGAGAGCGTAACCGACTTTAGGTGAGTTTCTAGCCCCACTTCTTTGTTATGTTTTCGGGGCTGTGTGCATACTCTATGTGATAGTTAATACACTTATCTTAAGTGGTAAGTGTATGCCTTGTATGATTTATGTATGATGATTGTTTGACGGTGCGTGAACGATCTTCGGATATTGTATGTACCGTCAGGTGGTAGTTAAGATATGATTGATAAGTATGATGAAAGATAGGATGTATGTATGAATATATGATGTATGCATAATGTATGTATGTTATGATGATGGTACATGAACGCTCTTCGGAGATTGCACGTATTGTCAAGGAAAGTATGTATGAACAGGTACGGTACAGTTACACGAAACAAAGGGACCAGACCCTAATAATATCTGTGATGTTAGGGACCAGACCCTAATAATATCTGTGATGTTAGGGACCAGACCCTAATAATATCTGTGATGTTAGGGACCAGACCCTTATAATATCTGTGATGTTAGGGACCAGACCCTTATAATATCTGTGAGATTATAGGGCGAAAGGCTCTTTAAAACGTATGATTATGTATGTAAAGAAAGTATGAAGGTAAGAATGAAAGTATATGCACTTATGTGTGTACGAAAGAAAGTTAAGAGGTTAAGTATGAAATGTAAGAAGGTATTGTATGATTATGTGATTAACTAGAACTCACTCAGCGTAGCTGACTTTTAGTATGCACGCAGGTGAGTAGAATGAGGCAGGTAGCTTGAGGAGGACACATGGCAGAGTTGGACGTAGCTGGCATCTGAAGATTTTGCTATGATATTTTATTTTAAAAGACTATGTTTTGTTTTTAAATGACTATGAATGCTCGATAAGACAAGAATTATGGTTATGGAATGTAATGGTTTGAATGTTTTTAATGTTCCGCGAATGTTTCAATTAACTCTGATATTTCGAACTGCGTTTATGAGTAAATCCAACACGAAAGTAGGGCTACCGGTAACGGGGCCTTACACTACGTTAATATTTTCTTTAATTTGGTATTTTTAGAAGAATGCACAATTATAGTTAGATGTTAGAGTATTTACACTATCTGATTTTAAAGGTTTTTAAGCTTACGTGAAGCTGAGGGAGATAAAGATTGATGTGGAGGAAAAACAAACTATGGAGAGGCGTTGGTACGGAAGAGTATAGAATGAATGGAAAAAACGAGACAACTGATAGTATTTTGAAATTGATTTTGACTATGAGAGAGCGAGGCTGGGAGACAAAGCAATTCGAAATATTAGGAATGTCATATCGTGTATACCCATACACAATAAGACACTGACACGAAATGTGCTGTACACGACGAAAACTTGTCGTTTACCTGTTACTACATGGTAAAAACACATATTTGACAACCTATATAGTGAAACAAAAGTCGTCGAAAATTCATAAAAGCCTTAAAATAAAGCATAAATTCATGATCCTTAACTTACTAAGTAGGGTTAACTATGAGGCAGCAAGTTGTGACGACCGGAGAAAGCACCAACGGGTAGGGTTGGCAATTTATACGCGAGACACGAATACACGACACGTATCTACACGACTTTAACATGTAACAGGTAAGGTCTTAACAGGTTTCGTGTACTAAACAGGTAGACACGAAATTACCTGCTAATTTTCGTGTCTAAACAGGTATAATACATGTTTACCTGTTAGGTACCTGTTAATACCTGGTTATTTTTAAAATTATATATATATATATTATATCCCATTATCCCTAACCCTAAATTCATTATTACAAGTTACAACACCGTCCACTCATCCAGCGGCCGTCGCCTCTCATCCTCCATCCCACCCGACACCCGTCACCAGCCAATTGGAACTTTGAAGTTTGGAACTTGATATTGTTTTCAATAGATGTTTTGATTAAAATTCTGTGTGTTTTTGTTTTAAATTTTTTAAGAAGCATGGATTTATGTTTCATTTTTAAGACTTTTGTTTCGTTAAAAGGTTGTCAAATATGTGTTTCTAAACAGCTATTATCGTGTACTATCGTGTATTATCGTGTATACCAGGTAATAGCAGGTTCATGTTCGTGTTTGGGTTACATGTGCACGATAAGTTTTCATGTCGTGTACATGTATACCCATTTCGTGTTCGTGTCTTATCGTGTACGGGTATACACGATATGCCAGCCCTACCAGCGGGTACGGGCTGAAGTTTAGAGGCAGCGCTGATGGCCAGAGTTCAGAGGAGGAGCTGATGGCCGGAGAGGGAATGTCGTGAGTGGTGACGGCTGAGAACATAGTGTGAGAATGCTTTAGGAATTTAGGGTTTATGATAACTTATAATTATATCTATCTATAATATATATAAATGAAACCTTTAAAAGCTCTTTGATTGCTCCCTACATTATCTCAAATCACCATATTGTATTATTTTTAAACTGATGCTTCTCATGCATTTGACCCAAATTCACGGGTATGGGTCTCACCAGACCCATGTAGTCCTTAAACAGGATATAATATCTCATTAAATTAAAAATTAATCTCACCAAATATTTGATATGAAAATCCTATAAATAGGGATATACTAAAAATTAACATCTGATTAAAAAATATATTTATAATTAAGAAATAATTTTGTAGTAAAAAAAATAAACGGATCATAGGTCTCATCAAACATATATAGCTTTTAAACCGAGTTATAACATCTCATTTATTTGTGAAACAATTTCATCATCAAATCCTAAATCTATTATTAATTTTCTTACAATAAATAAAATTAAAATCCAAAAAATATATATAAATATTATAAACGAATAATATAAAATAACCCCGTAACACGGGGGGGATAAAACCTATTGTGTATGTGTATATATAATTATAAAAATCTAACCATGTACTTAACAGGTAAACATGTATTTTACTCGTTTAAACATGAAAATTAACATGTAAATTCGAATGTACATGTTTAGTACACGAAACCTGTTGAGGCTTTACTTGTTACCTGTTAAAATCATGTATACATGTGTCATGTATTTATGTCTCGTATATAAATTGTCGGCCCTTCGAAATCTATATTCACACTTTAAAAATATTGACCAAAGATATGTGCTTGACAGTCTTTGGGTCAATCCGGAGAACAAAAAAAAGGAACGGTCAACATGTGTTAACTAGAATCTGCATTGTCTGTCGGCTTTGTCAACTTGATGTAAGTGTCTTCATATGTGAATAAAATATTTGTTCTACATAACCTCAATTATTCTTATTTTATACTTTCTTGAATTGTCTTTATCTTATATACTATACAAAGACAAATCACCTCCTTATATTTTATCTTATCAATTATTCTTAGATTTAACGATACTCGTTTTCTAAACTTCATGCCTTAAATATCAAACAACCTCACGATAAGAAAAAGCAACCTATGTGACTCAAACTTACATTCGTGATTCATAGTGAGTTTTCCCAACTAAGTAAACTTTTGCTGATAATACACGAGTAAGAAAACTACATGTACTAATGCTTCCAAGCCGATCGATGAGTTAAAAATCTCCACATAAAATAAGATAATTACACAACCATCATTTCATGTATCACATGATTATTTGTGCAATTAATCTTTTAAAATGACTATAACACCTAAGTCCACATATTTTAAGTAAATTTACTGTTGACCTGATAATAATAAATTAAAATATTTAATCTTTAATTAAATGGTATTTACTGTTTATTGATATAATATAATACAACATATAAGTCCCATATTTTATTATTAAACAAAATGACCAACTATTAAGAAAAGATTCTTCTTCATCTATGTAGCATTTAGTGGAGTGGTGGATTATTATGCTCCTAGTCAATCATTTCAACCTCCCTCCACCATTCAAAAACCATCAAACAACCAAACTCCAACTCACTTTCAACTATTCTTCATGATTCTCCTCATCAAATCAATCTTCTTTCCTTAAAAAAACCAAACATGGGTTTCACTTCCACCACCAAAACCTTAACAAATCTTCACATCATCACCTTCCTTATTCTTCTCAACTCAACCCATGTTTTCCCACAACCAAACTCCAGCAGAATCAACCAAGATCAAGTCCTTAGAGACGACAACCGAACCGTTGTTTCGCCTCGACAGATATTCGAGCTCGGTTTCTTCACACCCGGAAGTTTAAATTCAAGTTCAAGTTCAATTTCAAGTTCAAGGTATTTAGGAATTTGGTATTACGGTATCCGGGACCGAACACCTGTTTGGGTAGCAAACAGAGACAATCCAATCCCGGATACTTCGGGTGTTATTCGCTTCGAAAACGGAAGCTTAATACTTGTCTCTAATCAAACCAGTACAGTTTACTGGACAAGCAATACTTCAAATACTGGAACTGGTTTGAATTTAACCGCTTCGCTTACCGACACTGGAAATTTTATTATTTCCAGTGTCGAAAACGCGGGTGACGAGCTAAACGCCATTTGGCGAAGCTGTGATCACCCGACGGATACTTATTTACCGAATTTAAGAGTTTATGTGAATATTACACAAGGGATTGATCGCACATTTGTGTCGTGGCGAACGCCAAATGACCCGTCACAAGGGAATTATTCGATGGGCATTGATCCGAGAGGATCGCCTCAAGTTGTGGTGACAGATGATGTGTCGAACCGGAGGCTATGGCGAACGGGTCATTGGAATTATCAGATATTTATAGGCATCCCACAAATGAGATCTTTGTTGTTTTTCGGGTTTAGGCTAATTCAGGATAATGATGGGAAAATGTATTTTATTTTTGATAATCCGGTCAACTCGCCATTAATGAGGTTCATGATTCAATGGAATGGCGCGATACAACAGTTAATATATGAGAATCAAACGGGTGAATGGAACGTGTCATTGTCGCAGCCTTCGGTTGGGTGTGAAGAGTATAATAAATGTGGGAATTTTGGGATATGTAGGACGCGTGATGTACCGTCTATTTGTGGTTGTATGAACGGGTTTGAATCGAATTCTAGGTCGGGTGGGTGCGTTAGAAGGACCGGATTAGAATGTAGTTTGAATGGTAGTACGAGTGACGGGTTTGTACAGCGAACGGGTGTTAAACTGCCTGATTTTGCTAACCTTGTATCGGTGGGAAATGGTAATGATTGTGAAAACAGGTGTTTGAGGAATTGTTCGTGTATCGCGTACGCTTATGTTGAGGGGATCGGGTGTTTGGTTTGGGGTGATGTGTTGGTTGATGTTGAGCAGTTTGAGCAAGGGGGCGAAACGCTTTTTATTCGTGTTGCGCGTTCGGATTTGGGTTAGTTTTGTGTTTTGTGATTATGGTTTTGACTTTTGACTTTTGTACATTTGTTTTGAGTTAGGTTAATTTGAGTGTTTTTAGTTTCAGGTAGTGATGATGGTGTGCCTAAAACTACAGTTATTGCAGTATCTGTAACATGTGCAGTTGTTCTTAGTGTACTTGCATTGTTGCTATGGAGGTACAGGAAAAAAGTCAAAGGTAAGTTATTTTTGGTAACTATAAAATTGTTTAATTAGGTTAATTTATTGATCACTCTCAAAACTCTGTATTATATAACATATAGAATATTAAATGTACCCTGCTTCAAATTTATGACATTTATACCCTTTCTGCATAACTTGCATTATGATATGATACACATGTAATCTTTTTATGGATTCTGAATTTCAAGTTGTTCACTATGATATCTAGCATGCCGAGTACCATGTGGAGAAACAAAGAACGGGCCTCCGGTTACAGAGGTTGTCAACGGTCAAGATGTTTCTATGGCAGTTTCAGAACAACTCGAATGTGAAAGGAAAAATTTTGATGGTGCCCCGTTGCCTGTGTTCAGTTCGAGTGTGTTAGAAGCTGCCACAGACGGTTATGCAAACAAAAATAAGCTCGGACAAGGTGGTTTTGGCCCTGTTCACATGGTTCGTTTTTCGTGTTATTGTTATACACATTTTCTTGAATTTTAATGGTATTATAGGGGGTGTTTGGATATGCGTTTTGGTATTTGTGTTAATCGTATTGGCTTGAATCATTAAACGTGACCCATATATATTTTGGTCTATAAACATGACCCTAACCAGGATACATATAAAATCATGTAACCTGAACTTAATGTGTTTGACTCGTTTAGATAAGCAACTCAAATGGGTTCAATGGGTTGTATATAGAGATGTAAACGAGCCGAGTTGAAATCGGGCTCGAGCTCTGCTCCTTTACCTATAGAGCTCACGTTTAAGCTCGGCTCATATTTTAAATTTTCAAGCTTGAGCTTGACTTGTTTTTTATTTATTAATTATTTAACTTTTTACTTATACATTTTTTTATATTTATGTATAATTCTAATTTTTATATACAACATAATATATATTATTTGTTATTTTTATCATAATTTTATCTAGGGGCGTGCAAATTGTGGTTAAGTTTAGTTTTTACCTTTAACCATAACCATAACCGCAAGTTATTATATGTGAAGCTTGTGCTCGAGCTTGTTTAGTAAATAAGCCTCAATAAAAGCTCGAGCTCTGGCTCATTTAGGGTCTGCTCGAATCAAGTTTTTAACGAGCCAATCTTGACTAGCTCATGTACCACTCGGCTGGTTTACACCTTTAGTTTTAAATGTAAAGAAGTTTAAACGGGCTAAGCGGGCTGGAAGGTTATAATAGTTTGGTTAAACAGGTTGGCATGTCGGGTCAATATTTTTAATTACACGGGTTGATGGGTGGACCTGTTATACTAAACAGGTTAACGGTTAGCCAGAATACAACCCTTTGAGTAAACAGGTTATGCCGGACACAACCTGATTATTAAACATATTGGATATGACAACCTAAAACCTGATTATTTATTCTTTTATATCACAGTCACTTTAAAACCCTCATCCAAACACTCCTCTATTGGTCAACTAAGCTTTTGACTTTGATAATTCTGTTTAACATTCTTTTATATCAGTCACTTTAAAGCCCTGTTCAAACATTCCTGTATTGGTCAACTAAGCTATTGACTTTTTAAGACTATGCATTGTGGGGCCGTGGGCTGCTTGGGGGCACTACCAAGCAGCCACATCAACACAAAACATCACGGCAGGGCTTCAAATTTGGCGTTATGGAGGATGGGCGGTAACACAATAACGAGACTTAAAGAGAGAGTGAAAGAGATGCGACCGCTTATCAACCAATCATCATTTTTTACCATATTTTTTTTTTGGGTATATTTGATGTAATTCTAGTTAATTGGTGGGTTAGTCAAAGTTCATTGTCTATGTGGCAATGACGTGGCGGACGTTATAAACCTAGTTAGCCTACAACACACAACCTTATAATCAGTATATTGATTGTCTGTCACACATTCTTTTCAGGGAATCCTACCGAACGGTCAAGAAATTGCCGTAAAACGGCTAGCAAAATCATCCGGGCAAGGATTAGAGGAATTCAAGAACGAAATGATTCTGATTGCAAAACTACAGCATAGAAATCTGGTTAGATTAATGGGATATTGCGTTGAAGGAGAAGAACGAATGCTCGTTTATGAATATATGCCTAACAAAAGCCTTGATTCATTTCTTTTTGGTAAGTTTTATTAACCAATATGCTCTATCCACCTGTGTGAGCCTTAAAAAACACCTACAAATGCGTATAGTTAATTATCACATCAGATTTCTACTAATCATTCAAAAACGTCTATTTTCTCATTATTCGTGCAAACATTTTACCAATCCTTACATCTCCACTAGGGGTGTAAACTAGCCACGCCAGCTCGTGAGCTGCCTGAATCGATCCTTACAATAAGCATGTTTAGCAAACGAGCCTGGTCCCGAGCTTCGCTTAACGAGCTCAAACTGGCTTGTGAGTCTAAGAGAGCCTATTATTTATATTTAATGTATTGAATATACATTTATATAATAATATTTGTTTATTATATATAAAATAGTGATTAAAATACCTCAATAGTATATATTATGCTATATATAATTTTTTTTTTGATTAATGAGAATTCATTAATATTGAACAAAAGGATCCATTTACAACAAAGAGGCATGTAAGCGGGCAACAAGCTACACCAGCCACCCCCTTTGAATGGCAAAACCGATCCTACTGAAAACAAAGTTATAGTTCTTCAGCGTCGATAAGTTATTGTGCACGACCCGTTGAACTCTTTTTAGAAACGTAGCAGCTTCAGGGCCAAGGGACAAGCTGAGCCCTAGCCCGACCCGAGCTCAAGTTTTAGAAAAAGAGCTCGAAACAAGCTACACTTGAGCTTAAGCTCCAGTAAGTCAAGATGAACGTCGAGCATGGGCTCCCTTGGCTTGGCTCGTTTAGACCTCTAATCTCCACATTATCACCATATACACTTTTATGATCAAATTACTTTTTATACCAAACATTAAAAGTAAAGTGTAAAAGTCATTAAAAGGATATGATGTACAAGTAAATTACTTTTCTACTAAACTCTGTGTTTTGACCTTTTGGGTATGTTTTGATGTATTAGTGGAAGACCCGGTGAAGAAAGCAGAATTAGATTGGAAAACACGATTTAAGATCATTGAAGGGATTGCACGAGGCTTACTATATCTTCATCGGGATTCTAGGCTTCGAATCATTCATCGTGATTTAAAAGTTAGCAACATTTTGCTTGATGAAGAGATGAACCCCAAGATTTCAGATTTTGGAATGGCTAGAATTTTTGGAGGGAACCAAAATGAAGCTAATACAAATAGAGTTGTGGGAACTTAGTAAGTTTTTCAGTTTTTTTTTTCAGTGATATTTTTAATATAGGTGACAACATGAACAGATTGGCTAATGGCTTAAAACAAGTGAATTTAGTTTTGTTAGATTAGTGTGTGAAGTAGGCTTTATTATATGATACTAATATATGTTTTTAAAATAAACAGTTTTGAAAAAATTATGCATTACCTGTTTGACCTGAGGTTTACTCGTTTGAATAGGGGTGCGAATTTCTGAAATGACATAAATTTCATGAGTTTGGGGTTAGTCTAAACGAGTTCAGGTCCGCTTGAGGTCAAACTAGCGTTTACATGGATTTATCTGTTTCATATACGTTTGTATTTTTTGTTATATATATGTATTTTTTTTGTTGCGTATTGATATTCACAAAAATCGAATAAAAAAATTTCGGTTTAAACTCGTCGTGTCTGGTTCCGGCAATCCACGAATGTGACCCGTTTAATACCTCTAATTTTCTCCATTAGAAGTTTTGATTGGATTGACGATAAAAAGGTACCAATGTTTCAATTTTTGCAGCGGTTATATGTCACCAGAGTATGCAATGGAAGGTCTCTTTTCAGTAAAATCAGATGTTTATAGCTTCGGTGTTTTGCTTCTCGAAATTATTACCGGCCACAGGAATAATAGTTTCCGCTCTGAAGATTCTACAAATCTAATTCGACATGTAAGTTCACTCTTCAAACAACTACTAACCTTATTGGTTTCCAAACCAGAAATGCAACTTGTTCGTGTCAACAACAATTCAGGTTGACCCGCAAACATGTATCTGTTCATGTAACTAAGATATAACTTGCTGTTCAAGTAAAAGGATTCAAAAGGTTACAAATTACAATGTATTTAAAAATAAAGATGGATATTACCTTTTCAGGCATGGAAGCTATGGAAGGAAGGAAAACCCGAGGAATTAATCGACCCGCTGATTCTAGATTCGTGTGACAAAACCGAAGCAATGCAATGCATTCACGTGGCAATGTTATGTGTACAATCATCAGCGATTCAAAGGCCAACAATGTCATCAGTGGTTTTCATGTTGGAGGGTGAAAACACGAGTCTTCCTCAACCAAATGAGATCGATATCACATCGTTAAGTTCAGCAGAAATGGATTTAATAATGGAAGGTCGTGAGATAAACGTGTCGTCAAATGATGTCACGATTACTGAGGTTTCTGGGAGGTAATGATCGAATGTTAATAAAAGAAAACCCGAGTGTGGATTAAATTTGTGTTCGCTTTTGATGAACGTTGTTTTTTTCGGTTTTTTTTGTTTCTTAAAGGCTGTGAGTGATGTGCACGAGGACGAACCGAACATGTGCCCGGTCTCATGCTTTTGAATGATCGCGTGTTGTACATATGTTGTAGATTCTTGGTGTTTTGGGTAGATGCAATTATAATGACTTGTAAATTTAGAAATTAGAAGGATTAGTTTAGATTAATCATTTTAGTTTTGTGTGAAAAGAAAAGTATTTGATGGATGCCTATATAATTTTGGGATGGTTAGTATAATTTGTGTTTTAGACCAAGTGTTATGAAAGTGGAGGGGCGTCACTCCACCTCCATCTCAGCATTCAATCAACCTCTTCGATTTCAACCAATCATTTCTTTTAATATCTTCGTTAACTAGCGTCAGTTTATAACACTTGTTTTTGGAATTGATCAGTTAATCCCCCTTGTATACGTGGCAGTGTTGTGACGACACTTTTCGTTAACTAACCCTCAATCTGAACACAATACATTTAATAAGCTGGTTAACATATTTGATAAATGGATTCACCTGTTTAGTAGCTTATTGAAAATTTTCTATTTTTAGATGAGTTGTGTCAAAAGTTAGTACATTTAAAGTGTGATACTTGGTTTACCTTTTTCTTTCAACTATTTACTTTTAGAAGTATATTTAATTATTCATTACTCCAAACCATTTGTTCTTATTACTGATTGGTTGGTCGATCCTTTTTATCTGTTTTTTTTCAGTCAAAGAATTAAAACAAAATCCATGGCCCAATTTTCTTAGCCGAACTTAAGTTTACAACCCAGCCCATAATGAGTAAATTAGATCTACTGCATTATTATTATTATTATTATTATTATTATTATTATTATTATTATTTTTTGAACGACCAACTAAGTAACGTGGGTACTCCGTACGCGGCCTCCATTGGCTAAATGTAGCCCGAGCCGGCCACTAGTCCGGACGGACGGAGCCCCTAACGGTCCACCTATTGAGGGATACACCGTATAAAACCCGACCCCTATACTCGCCAAATGACACGACAACGAGGAGCCGGTAAAACCGGGTGAGATCAGGATATCTCCCATATAAATTGGTGATAGTGAGGTTTGAACCCCTACCTCTCACTACTAAAGTGAGTGCTCTACCATTGAGCCACACCCAATTTTGCAGTAGATCTACTGCATTATTTAATCTATAGTATAATAAGAAGACAAAATTACAAAATTTATCTTTTAAATATATGCGATTTATGAATCAAGTCATTTAAAATGTTTATTTGTTGGTGGTATTCTTTATGAAAACTAACAGATTAAAAACATGATAAAATAATTAAAAAAACACCGCCATTAAAAAATTTAAAATACACATAATATAAAAACTAACAAATTTATTTTTGACGATTTACTACTTGAAGAACAATTAAACATTTAACAAATGAATCTAGGCTTACCTTTACAACAGCTACCGCATAAGTGTGTGTTTTATAAAACTCTAAAGTGATATATAAGGCTGAATAATAATAAAAACATTTAAAAATTTGTTTGTTGCGCGGAATCGAACCCGCGACCTTCCGTTTACAAAACCAGCAAATTATAAGCTACTCCAGTGTTTGAATTGTTAATAAGGTGGTTCATTTCTAATTTATAAGGTGGTTCCTCTAGTATTTTCTATATATCAATACACTATATTTCAGAACTTGGGAACCACCCATTTGCTATATAGATCTGCCCCTGCGGGTGGATCAGTGGATGGTTGGTGGGTGGCAGCGATGGGTGGTGGCGACAGTGGTAGTAGTGCGAGAGTGGTGGAGGTGATGTAGGGTGGAAGATGAAATGATCGACATGAAAAAAAAAAGAAAAAGAAAACAATGATGATGGATAAAATAAATATTAGGAGTTTTAGATCATGTAATAGACTAGATAATGGATCTTTCATTCTATTAACAAATCAAACAATCCTTTTTTCATTCATTCGCAATATTTCATTTCCATTTATACGTATCATATATATAATACACCAAACAAGGGCAAATTAAGACACCTATTTTTAAGTAATTTACAACACTTAAAGCATGAGGTACATGTGTTAGTAAGGCTAACATTGTCTTTTAAACACAATCCATTCAACTTACAAGTTTGGTCCCTCATCTTTAAACATATTATGTTTTCAATTTAAGTTGTAAACTAACTTCTCACCCATGATTTTTAAACGACTATAGCGTTTTCAAACGTTAATATTTTTATAAAAAAATTACACCATAAAAACGAGCATTTTATTCTCTTTAATTTGGATATGATATTGTTATATTTTTTTTCATTTTAAATAAATTAATATGTCACGTAGGGGTGTTCAGTGTCCAGTATAAACCGCGAACAACCGTTCACTACATTTTGAAAATTTTGAAACCGACCAAAAACCGAAAGTAAAAAAAGAAGTCAAACCAATGACCGGTTTAAACGATTTCAAGGTTTTAACTGAACCATAAACACTTATATTTGTTACGTGATTAACAGGTTCAAACACCCGCTGCATCGCGCGGGCACCCGTCTAGTACGTATCAAAGCATGTGGTTTATTGAAATATTAACTTTAAGGTTTATTGAAATATACGTTAAATTTTAGAATTTCCTCAACATTCTTTGAATCACGTCCAAATGATATAAACTTTACATTATTTTCTTTACACGCATACTTTATTGATCACGTGGAGGTCGTGTCACATTTTTAGGTATGAAATTAAATTTTAAATTACCCATGCATGCTCCCTTTTAATATATTTTAATTAATATACAAAAAAACTAAAAAAAAATGAGAAAAAAGAATACGCTGAAGTCACAACCGTAACATGTTAATAATAACATCATATATGTTTTTTATTATATGCGAAAACGTTATAAAAGTGGATAAAAAAAGATATTCATATTCATGTTTGTTTCTTCGTTGTAAAATATATAGAAGGGAAAAAAATTATATATAAAAAAAGTGTATACATTTTCACACTATATAAACTCACACAAAATTAGTGTTTTTTTACACATCTTTTCTCTTACTCTACCCCGATATTTATACATTTGTTTTATAAACTAAAAAAGTCAATTGGAGGGGTCAACAATTTGTTTCCACCGACTGACGAAATTTCTTCCAACTTTTCCGATTCTACACTCGAATTTCTTGCCATGGTTTGAAAATAAAGGGAAAAAAAAACACATTTGCAACTCTTCCGACTATTTTACGACATCTATGTTGTATATCAATCCCCATAAATTTGTAGTTTTAACTTTTGTATTGTTAATTTTTTATTTAATGACACTATGTTTTATTTGTTTGTTTTTTATATTTAATTTTATGTATCAGAAACAGTTGTTTGCTATTCATTTGTTTTTTTACATATAGTTTTATAAATAAATAAATTAGGGGTTCAAAGATGATTGGCCTATGTGCAAATGGTTGTAAGGATTAGGAGGGTTGAAATGATGTATCAACTTGTGATTTGTGAGTGTTTTTGGGATTGGGTGTACAAAGATGAACACCCCGTCCCTCGTATTAATATTTATATGTTGTTAAGGTGAAACTTCACATAAAAAAATTTGTAATATGCAAGTTGTTTTATAAAGATAGCAGATATATGATCAACTTTACAATATACAAAATGATGACAAATATTATTGGGAGAGATGCTAATATTTGATATAATGTAAATAAAATTTTAAATATGTTTATTTAAGTAAATGACGTATTTAGCTCTCTTCTTTGAATAATAATCTTTTTTTTTAATTTCAAATTACAAATTTACATTGATAGTTTTCTAGTGAATCTTTTGAGTTAGAATATGCATGATTGCATTTCTATGCAGAATACATGGACAAAATAGAAGACAACTGAAAAAGTTAAATACAGTCCACGACAAACACTTTTACTTTCACATTCGGTCATTCGCTAACTGTTCTATCCTCCAATGACCCGCATAATAGAATGATTAAAACTTTACAGCTTTGAATCTTGAATCAATCTGCATTTGTGTTCCTTGCTACAAATTTATGTTCGTTTTTGCTTTTTCATGTGGTATTATATCTAACCCATAGTTGATTACTGTAAAAGCAATAGGACAAGAATTAAATGTCAGCTTATTTGCTGTAGTTCTCAATATTTGGTCCCCATAACATATAAAAATTAATATTTTTTATGGATGGCTTTTGTTCAACTTTTAGTTATTGTTTATTCACACTTAACTAGAAAGCCTTTATGCTACATCTTATCAGGAGGAACTTCTAGAAAATCACGTTGTCTTCACACGGTAGCCTAACATCACCAATAAAATAAAGTATCAATAAAAATCAAGAAAAAAAAAGTATATACTTCAGTAATCAACGACTGATACCATAAACCACGAAGCTGAGATTATCACATACGAATAACCAAATAACCAATGCCAGTAAATCTACTTTTTGTCGTTTTTTGTTGGTGTGTCACTGCGGATTCAGGAAAACTTTTTTAGAAAGGTCGAACGAGGGTCGGTGTCAAAATTTCACAAGGGTCGGAAGAGATTTTAACATATATATTATATATACCTTTAATTACTTTTTCGCGGGGGTCGGCCAACTCCTGCACCTTTGGTGTATGTCCGTCAATGGGTGTGTCCCTCTATATCTGTCGGTAATAGTATGCATATGAGATGACATACATCCCATTTAGGATTCTTGGATGTTTGTCGTCGGTAAAAAAATGCGGCATATTTTTCCGTTCGATACTTACACCTGATTTTAATTTCCTACGTCTCTCTAAACCTCCCTATTGGAAACACAGTGTTAAACTTTAATTGCATCCCTTGGTTTAATAATGACTAACGCATATGGTCTTGGATTCGACACTCATTCTCTCTTACCATATACTAACAAGTTGTGCTTAACACTAGTACTTTATGCACGGAGAGATCGCCATAAAGGCGATGATGACACTTTTCTTAGCTAGAAGCGTCTATCTCTTCTAATCATTATCACACGATTGCTTTCTCTATACCTTTGTGTCTACACCTCTTAGAGCACCACACCTTTGGATTCAAGATTCTCATTTGACCACACTCAGCGTGGAAGCATATGTTTGACCTCCATTGAACTCGTATTTTCTTCAACTAACTAATATGACTTGAAACGTTACTAGTTCATACACGACCAACACAATACATGTTAGGTAGTAAATAGCAGAGGGAGTCAATTGTAGTAATAACATAATAGGGGGACTATGGATGTAAGTCGTGAATTGTACTTAAACAACCGGATGATATAAATGAATGTAGCTAATGCTTTGAGAGTAAATCTCATTTTTCTCTGTGATTGTTCTTCTTCTACAATTATTTAGCTTGATTACGGTTTGTATTCTAACAAATAGTATCAGAGCCGTTCATCCTTTGATATATGCTCTTGATCATGAACCCTAATTCACTACTTACATTCACCCCACCCCCTCTATTATGCTATTACTACAATGGACCCCCTATACTATTTACTACCTAACATTACAACATCCTGGTTTAAGTTGAGCCATCGTCAAACATTAGTGATTAGACTCTACATGCAATTCATCATATATATTCTATTATACATCACGTGGTATCCATAGGATCGATAAAGTCTTCATCCCACGGCAATTGGGGGCAGGCCAGGCTTGTAGACAAAAGTCATACTTGGTTTAACAATATTGTTAAAAAAAATATTAGCTCTTTGCTTTTGCCTAGTCCCCAAAAGCTTGTTTGAATGCACTTTTGTCTGTAACAAATCCATGATTCTCTCTTCCAAACAGGAGAGATTGATTATTTGTATCAACATTTTGATTTTTATTGAAACCTGCAAAACATGATCAGTACTATATTGCCTCTCATACTATGCTCACAACTCTTTCTAAACTTACAAACTTCTCTTTCAACAGACACCTTACCACCTAACCAAAAGTTTGTTGATGGCTTCACATTAATTTCATCGAATAAACGATTCGAATTCGGTTTCTTTAGTCCCGGTAACGCTTCATCTAGCGATATATACTTAGGAATTTGGTATTACAATCTACCTCTCACTGTGGTATGGGTGGCCAACCGAAACAACCCGATTCGTGATTCATTTGGTGAGATCTCCTTAAAAGAAAACGGAGTTTTAGTCGTGTATAATCGCTCTATGGGTGCTGTATGGTCTACCGATAATATAACCATCTCGGGTAACTTCACTCCAGTTCTACAGTTATTAGATTCTGGAAATCTTGTAATTAGAGATGATGGAAGAAACAATACGAATACGAATACCAATACCATCTACTGGCAAAGCTTTGATTATCCAACCGATACGCTTTTGTCGGATTTGAAGCTAGGAATGAAATATGATGTGGGATTACATAGGGTTCTTAGATCATGGAAGACTAGTGTTGATCCTTCAGACGGTGAGTACTCGTTTAGCCTCGAACCACCTGAAGCACCCCAGTTGGTTCTAAGAAGTGGTTCACGAAAACTATTCCGCTGGGGTCCGTTTGATGGGAGCTTGTTTAGCGGTGGGACGACGTTAACATCGAGTCCATTGTTCAAAACATTGTATATTACAAATCCTGAAGAGTACTATTTCAAATACCAGTTGTTGGATGAGTCTATTTTGTCTAGAATGGTGATTTCATCTACTGGTTTACTTCAGTATTTTACTTGGAGGGTTAATAGTAGTAAAGAATGGAACTTATTATTAACATTCAATAGTGACCCTTGTGATAACTATGCAAAATGTGGGCATTATGGGAGTTGTTATTCACTAAGTAGTTGTAAATGTTTAAGCGGGTTTGCACCCGATTCACCTCGGGATTGGGGGTTATTCAGTTATTCGGGTGGTTGTAGGAGGAAACATGAACTCAATTGTGGTCATAAAGACGGGTTTGTGAAATACAACGCGTTGAAATTTCCTGATAATCCGGTGGTTTGGGAAAACTACACGAGTCGTCAGTGTGAAGAGAAATGTCTGAAAAATTGTAGCTGTATGGCGTATGCTAACGTCGATGTGTATGGAAATGGAAGTCGATGCGTGGGTTGGATCGGCGATCTGGTTGATTTGAAGAACTTTCCTAGCGGCGGAGATCAGATTTATATACGAATGGCACACGCGGAAATAAGTATGTGATCATAATGTGTTTCATATTATTAATTCATGAAGCTAGTCTTATCATGTTAAAATTTTATTGTCTCAGAATCCATAGCTGATGCTAAGAGGAAACGTTTAACGGTAAAGATAGTGAGTGCAGTAACAGTTAGTAGTGTAGTACTTCTAGCTGCTGGTGGCGTATGGTACCTTAGATGGATTATTCGTCATAGAAGAAAAGACCAAATAGGTCGGAGCTCTAAAGGTACTGTAAGTATATCTGAATTATAAGAAAACATGTGATTTTGTTAATTTTTACTTTTACATTACATTCGAGTCCCGTCCTTGTACGGTTGTACCCGCTCTAAATTATATGAAAAGTTTACTCTTAATTATATAAAAAGTTAAAATAAGCCCTGTATTTATCTGTTCACTGTTGAATCTTTATCTTATATTTTAAAATGGTTATGAGTGAAAAGACGTATTATTTAATCGATTATGATTATATAAGGGGAATCGGATTTCGAAGTTTTTTAGATTTTAGAAAGTGAACGAATTATATGAATAAATATGTATTTTGGTTTATAAATTATATGGGTGGTGAATGGGGATGGGTTCCTTTTTGAATGCTTCAAGAGCATTCACATTTAATATATTTAATTTTGTGAGGAGGATTTTTATAATGTATGGAGTGGTTTAGGGTAGGGGTGAGCATAAACCGGGTAAGACTCACGAGATCCAAACCGGATTAGACCCATTGGTTCCCGGGTCCTAAGAATACCTTTAAACGGGTCTAGGTCGGGTCTGACCCATTTGCTCTTTACATAAACCGAGTAAGACCCACAAGACTCGAACCAATTAGACCCTGTTATCGGATCCTGAAAGTACCACTAAACGGGTCCGGGTTGGGTCTAACCCAGCTCACCCCTAGTTTAGGGTGTTGTGAGTAAAGTAGAGAGAAATGCAATGATTTTCTATATATTTGAAAAACTATTGTTCATCCTCTATAATTTTTTAATATATTTTGAAATTGGCTGTGAGAGAAGGAAAGATAAATGGTAATGATAAATGTATAAAAAAGTATTATTTAATTGAGAGGAGAAAGAAGATGTAATAATTTTTAGTGTAATTCTGAATTTAGAGATAAGGGATTAAATGCGAATGCTCTGAGTCTCTAAAACATTAATAGTTAGTTTATAGCATTTTATGGTTTTATTTATTTATTTTTCAATAGAAGGATAAACTAGTAAACATTTACTAGTTTTCAATAAAATGAATAAAATAAAAAATCTATTATACGAACCGGAAGCGGTTTTTAACCGAAACTGGTTTCTAACCAATGTCCAAGAAACTAGTTTCTTAGGCATTGGTTGGTTACTGCCAATTCAACCCCAATGGTTCCGAATCGGTTTGGAGCACCAAAACCGGTCAACTAAAACTAGATTTAAGTTCGTTTTGATTTTTCTTAAACTGGTTTTTTCATGTTATTTATTTGCTATCAGGTCCGATTATAGTCGGAACCGGTTTTATCAGGTAGGGTTTTCATACCTGGAAACTGGTTAATAACCTGGAAACTGGTTAATAACCGAACCGATTATTGGCCTAATTGGTTTTGAACGGGTTGACAATAACCGGTTTGGAAATACCGGTTAACCGGTATGTGTATCCTTGAGTGGCTGCGTCTAGAGGTGCACAAAAAACCCGTACCCGAAACCAGACCTGCAAAAAATACTCGGAACCGGTTTTTTTATACCCTGGTATTCTATACCCGAAACCAGAACCGACCGTACCCATAGGGTATGGATATGGTATGCTTTTGAGCTCAATACCCGTACCCAAAACCGAACCCGGATTATACCTGTAAATACCCGGAACCGGTCATACCCTATACCCATCGGTTATACCCGAAATAATACATGAGTTTTTATAGTATATTTTTATGTTTAGTTCACAACTTTTATGTTTAACTTTTTTTAAAATGCATATTATTAAGTAAATAATTTGTACTTAAGTGGATTTATGGTTTTTGTAATATAGTTTAATTATTTTTATAAATTACAAAGCAAATTTAAATTTTAAACATGTTTAAAATGAATAAAAAAATTGTAAATTCAAAACCGGGTATTAATACCCGGTCTTACCCGGACACATACTCGGTTATACCCGAACCCGATCATACCCTACCTTGGTGCATAGGGTTGAGTTTTTCTCCTCAATACCCTACCCCGGTTGAAGAAACACTAATCGGCCCCGGGGCAGATTACGGATAACCTGGGGGTTAGATAGATGTTTCCCACGAGGGGTTAGACCCGGCAAAGATGGTTCTTCTGATAACCTGCAAAACAGACACCGTGAGCTCGTCACTGAGAAGGGGGGGGGGGTTCCTCCTTGTGACCACCCTCCGGCGTGAGAATCAGACTAGATTGCTCTTGAATATAAATGTATATTAAGAGATTGCTAGAGCAGATATCAGGTATAATATGTAATACGAGATAGTATATGATGATCATACCATTTGGGGTATTTATAGCCGAAGGTAGGTTTCCAAGGAGGTGTAGCCGGCTGAATAGTATTCCTGTTCTACCAACTGTGGCCTACGCACGTGCCATGCTGGTAGTTGGTGGGTAGGCAGCGGCTGACAGTGACCAGGCCTGCTGTGTACTATTCCTTTTCCACCAACTACAGGCTATGCACGTGGTATGACAGGAGTTGGTGAGTAGGTAGCGGCTAATAGTGACATACAGTACAAGAGCATGCTGCTCGCCATACTGTTGTCAATGAGCTGTCGTATCTTTGGTCAGATCTTTTGCCCATACCTCGTCAGGTACAGTACAAAAGATCTTTCAGTATCGTACGGACTGGCTCATTTGGGCAGGAGTATTCCCCCTCCCGCCTTTGTGCGGAACTGATCCCGGCTTGCTCATTCCTTCTTCAGGTGATTACTGAATTATTATGAGTGTTAAGCCTTGTGCGTGTAGCCTTGCTGCGCGGGTAGCCTTCCCTGATGGCTGGTATCCGTAACTGCGGGAACAGGCGGAGTACTTGGGAACCATTGGGAGGCGTTTCCTGCGGGAACAACTTGCGTACTGCGCGTAAGGACGTCACGTCTCTGAGCGTGGTGGGTCCTGCTGATCCAGTTGGTTTCTGCGCAGACGTCCCTTTAAGTTAAGTCTTGCGGGTTCAACCGCGCAGACGTCCGTTAAGGAGTCTTGCGGGTTCAACTGCGCAGACGTCCCTTTTCAAGGTGAGTTGCGGGTCCAACTAGGCTCTGCTGGGACCTACCTCTTCACCGGTGCATAGGGTTGAGTTTTTCTCCTCAATACCCTACCCAAACCCTACCCGATTTCTCTCAATACCCAATTTTTTAATACCCGATCATACCTGAAACTGGTTCCATACCCGACCAGAATATTAGAAAAAAAACCCAATTTCTGCACCTCTAGCTGCGTCTATACTCTATATGCATAATCATTAATCAATAAGGAACGAACTTTTGGCCCAAGTTTTCTATTGCCCGGGACCCCGGGTCCAACTGAGACGCACATGGCCCAATCTCTATGAGCCGGATTCAGGAATTCAACTAATATATGCACTGAACAATTGTTTTAAAGAATTCACTACAATAAATATATCTTTTTAATTTATATTGAAAACCAAAAAAGGATACAAATTATATATTTGAAGCAAATTAAAACGTTTTTATTTTACACTTTTGAGTCTGTATCTTTATTTTAATATATTTTTCAAGTTATGGTTCTTTAGCCTTTAATCATTGTGTCAGTTACATGGTTGGTTAATACAACAGGTGGTCTTCGAAAATTGTGAAAATTTTTTGGATCAAAGATGAAAAAGTTTAGGTCTTAATTTAGTTGAGTAATTGGGTTTAAACATTAAGAATATACATATATATTTTTTAAAATAATATATATAACTAAAAAATTTCGGGTCTGTCGGGGTGTCGGGCCGGGTGGTCGACCTTATAGTCGGCCTCGAAAAACAATACCAAGTAATTCCATAAGTAGTTAACTATTGGTTGGTTAGTACAATAAAGATAAGAAGATGATATGATAATAACTCTCTAACATGAGTTATAGTTATGTTTTAAGCGTTTTTACAAAAGTTATCTAGCGAATTTCACTTATATTCTGCCTCGCTAACTACTACCATCTTGGGCATATTTTTCGTCATTTAACTATTCATCGCCTTAAACCGTTGTTGGTACAATAACATATGAATAGATGATTTGGGTTCTGAAAACTTTGATATGATAATAACTTTCTCTAACATTAGTTTTGTTTAAGCGCTTTTATAAAATTTATCTAGTGTTTTTTCACTTTCATTCTAACCACTACCATCTTGGGCATATTTTCCATTATTTTACTATTCATCGCCTCAAACCCTTATTTACCTTGATTTGAAACAGCTCAACAATGTGGGAGTTTCCAGTATGTCGATGATAATCAAGACACAGGATGTCAGTTACCTCTTTACGATCTAGAAACCCTTTTTCTTGCATGTAACAATTTTTCAGACAGGAATAAGATTGGACAAGGCGGATTTGGTTCTGTTTATAAGGTATCTCTTTATTAAGCACTTATAATGCACGAGTTTAATTAGTAGTTATTGTTTTACAGTCGGTGTTAATTAAGTGAATTGGGTAAATGAAAGTAAAAATTTACCGGTTGAAAAATAAAGGTCGGAAAATACCTTGCTATAAAGTATACTAGCATAGGCTAAACTTTTTCAGTAGATCCAATGTGTACATTTGGGCAACCACCAAGTACCACTTTCATGTTTTAACCGAAATCTTCATATTTTTAACTTCTTTTTGTTAAATTTTCGTAAATAACAAATAATTTAAATATGAATATAAAATAATCCATTCTTTTTTAAAATAATATTGGTTGACATAAACATTTGGTAGCCTTGAACATTCTGGGACTAGCTCATGGTAGTGATGTGAACCTCTTAGGTTTAATTTGAGAACAAGAGTATATTTTGTTGTAATTTAAAAGTTAGTAAGGATAGAGTAATATTCGTCTTTAACAATAAAAATCAACCTTTGATAGGGCATCGAATAACATGTTTTTTTAGTGTATTCTTAATTTCCACACATCTATCTATACTATTAAAGCAAAGATAATTCATTCATCTCACCATATAGGGTGTGTACAAGTTTCTATTTTTATAATTTTTTTTTCATGAATGATAAAAGGAAAAATATGTTGTTGGTGAGAATCGAACTCACTACCCTGTTTTTAAAATGTTTGTGGCTTACCAACTTAACTATGATGATTTGATGTTAGCCTCTTTTTTTTTCTTAATTGGTATAGATTCCCAGCCTTTCATTTTGATTTCTTTTGAAATACAAATACAAATTATTCTTACTAATATATGTATTTTAGGTAATTATTTATATCTTATGAATCCATAAGATATGTTATTATGTATATTATTAAATTTAACTTTTTTGTTTTATTTTTTTAACCATCCGTGTATCACACAACCTTTATCCTAGTTTGTATTAAAGCAAATGCAAAATAGAGGGTTTTAAGTGATAAAAATATTTATGTTAAGTGGATCATGTTCGTAATCTGTCTACATTATTCTTCGGAAAAAGAAAATCACGCGGGTAAAAAATTTACCGACGGAATGTATGAAGAGATCACCGAGAAGTATGTCGGCATCGGAAGTGATGTTGGTAATTTCAAACTTTAAGTCACAAGTTAGTAAACTTGAGGAACCAATATTGACAAGTTGGTCATAATTGGTTACATTTCCTATTTGTTTTGTTATTATATTTGGTAATGACTTGACTAGAAATTAGAGTTAGTCCATATAAATCGAGATATTGTTAGACATTATAGAACACACCGAGTTAGGGTTCATCAAACAGAAACACGAGTTATATATGTGTAGTTGTAGGTCCCCGGGATGGATCTGCACGGGATATCTCAATCTACACAGGTGCGGAATCCCTGCGTAGGTCGTTACGAGCGTAGAACACGAATCAAACAAACACACGATACGAATAAACACACGTTATATTATAACCGAAACACGTGATATAATCACTGAATACAGACTCAATACTCTCTGGTTCTCACGTCTCTCGACTCACACACGCGTATACGATTACGTTCAACAACACTTAAACAATCCGTGACCTATCTTATAAATACACGACAACTTCGCCTGATATGTTCAGGCGAAGTTGTTGCTAACTTCGCTTGACTAACAAGTTCGCCTGATAAGCGAACTTGTCAGTAACTTCGCTTAAACATAAACAAAACACAAATAACATTACAGACTGGATTACAGACACTAGACTATGAACTACTGACATTATGCACCAACAGACTCCCCCTTGGCAGTAGCTTCATATCTTTATCTTTAAGCACTTGTCTTGTAATCTTCATGCATGCACTCCCTCTCTTACACAGACCGTGACTACTCGCTGATATTTCCTCGCTTCGTCTTTCCAAGCAGGAATATAGAATATCTTCTTCTCGTTTAACACTTGCAGATCAGCTTTAGATAAATTAACAAGATGCATCGGATCATACACTCTTAGCACTTCTTGTTCGTCTTCGTCTTCCATCACGGCTTCAGCAGTCTGGCAATCCACATACCACCATTTCAGATCTTTCAGCACATCTTGAGGCATAGTCTTCATTGGAACCTCTTTCAAACACCGAATTGGCTTATATTTCATCACCATTCAAGGTTTGCCATCTGCTCTCATTCCTCTTTCAGTATCTTCAACTAATTTCCCTTTCTGTGGTTTTAACAACTCAAACTTTTTCTCTTTAATACTTTCTTTCCATACTATCTTCCCAATAACTCTGGCCATATTATCATCACTTCTATTAATCAACCCCAGTCTGGCCAAATCCTTTACCTCACACTCAGGTAAGGTATTTAGAGATCTCAACGTCCTCTTAAAGTATTGGATCCCATCATATCTTTTCACCACGAACACTTTTAGTTGTTCATCATATAACCAACAGATAATGCCTTTCTTTGACTCAGCGTACCCTTTAATATTATAACTTTTCTTGAACATTGTAGGTACCACTGGCTTCTTCGTTTTGATAAACCAATGAGCATAGCCTTCCTTCCATCTAGGCTGCTCCTCCCATTCTGTATCATCAACTACTGTATCTTCACATACATTCGACTTCTCAACGGTTGGAAGCTCGTGTTCAACATTCTCCTCTACAATTTCACCTTCTTCAACATCATCTTCTATCACTATCTGTGCACCAATCTTCTCAATTTCTTCTAATTGCAGCACATCATCATCACACACATCATCATCATCTAACATATCATCATCCAACTCCTTCAAGGCATCGATCACATCATCTCCCATCTCCTCGTCATCTACCATCACCACCTCATCACCACCAGAACCGCCAGCTGCACCTGCAGACTCCCCCTGAGCTGTGGTTGTCCCAAGAGCTTGAGTAGTTCTTGGCAACTCACCACCTGCACCTTTCGATGCATTGGAATCATCGTCTCTGTCATTCTTCTTCTTTGTCCTGAGCTCGTCGCCTTTACAGCTCGTCTCCCCCTGAGATGCCAAGAACTCCTTCATAGCATCTATAATTTTTCCATGTTCAACCAGGAGGGACGACTGTAGTTGATTTTCTGCTACTAGGCGCTGAATAGCCTGGGTCTGGATAAGATTCACCCTTGATTGTTCTGCCACGACCCGTTCAAGTGCAGCTATTCTTTCCGAGTCTGATAGGGTTGCATCGAAATCGAACCTCATGTGAGATATGTCTTGAGTATACTGAGGAGGGATTTCGAATGAAACCGGGACATCAGAAGTAGCTGTGGACGTAACCGCAGGTGGTATCGTGACCGACAACCCTGCAGTGTGAACCACTGTCGACTCAATAACCTGTGCAACAACCTCCGACGGAGTAAGCGTTGGAGGCGGCAACGATACAATATCTGGAGTTGTCAGCTGGAGTGTGATGGATGGGAGGCCAACAGATGATGATGTAGCCACCACGGGAATGTCCGTGGCGCTTGGCCTTGTGACCTGTAATGGTGTAGGGACAATTAACATACCGGACAGTGCGGGCGGAGCGAAACGTATGACTCTAGAGCTCTCACCAGCTCCCCTACCTGCACCTGTCCTGTCCCTTCTTGAACGTCTGACCAACTTATGAATGTCTTCTTCTTCTTCTGACTCACTGTCGTCATCTGTCCTCTTTCTCTTCCCATACGTCCTCTCTTGAGTCACCATCATACGTCTTGCCTCATCCATTACATCATCAAAATCTGAGTCATCCACCGTCGTAGCTGCTCTAGTAACATTTACTCCCGTACTCTGTGGAACCGAGACCTGTATATTTTCTTGAAGATCAACTCGGTCCATGTCAAAAAATCCTTGGCCGCCAAAAGCAGCGTCAAGGTCTACCTCTTCTGCAGCTGTCACAACAGGCGCAGCAGGTACATCTTGAGGTGCTCCCGCCTGTTGTGTTTGAGGATCTCTAAACTCGTCCCCATTAGCAGGAACATACTCCGGGTTGATTAAATACCCAAACAGTGGAGTATGCCTAGGACGCAGTTCAGGCTTGCTTCTAGCACTCGAAGTTCTACATTGAGCAAAGATACGCTTGTTCACACTCTCCACGTATCTGATAGGGCGACGTTGAGGCAACGTGGGAGCAACATGATTCAAGATCATTTGGAGAAATCTTGGATACATGATGAATCTCTCACGCCCCATTGCCCTTCGCTGTCGATCAATCTCATAGAAGACCATCTGACTCAAGCTGTAACGCTTGTTATAAGTCAGAGCAGTCATCGCCGACTGCAAGGTCGCGCCCATCCCGTCAGTGCCCGCCTTCCTCCCTGACATGCAGACAATCATTACGTGCATGAGGAAGCGCCACTGATCGAGCAAGAAACCTTTCCTTCTTTGTGTATCCCCCAAGGGACCAGAATATCCCATTCGTAGAAATGCTCCATCACGGAACGGAGCAACAAACTCTGTCGGGTCGTCCCTCGTCTCCTCTCCGAATTGCAAAGCCACCCGGATTTGTTCAGACGAGAACTGAACATCCTGACCATTTACCGTTGCACGCATCACCGGGGGGTCGACGCGGCAGTCATATTCCACCGTCTGCCAGAAATCCTCAATGTTGGGCAAGGAAATCGGCAGAGTTGTCGTAATGGCATGGAATATCCTCGAGCGTAAAAGGAAGGTGATGATTTCGTGGAAATCATCAACTCCGCTCGCTTCCGGGTCTAAGGTGATATACATGTTGTGACCCGAAAAGAACTGTCTCTGGTGATCACCTCCGTCATCACCGCCTGCACCACCTGCTCCAGCAATAGCAGCCATATCTGCAACAAACGAACCAAGTTAGATAAACGTTAAAGCATAACACAAGTTCGCCTGTTACCATGAGTGAAGTTGTGATTAATTCTGTATAGGCGAAGTTAAAGGTGAGGCGAAGTTGGGAAACAACTTCGCTTCAACTTGAACTTCGTCTGATAATAGTTAAGTAAAATGATCCAGGCGAAGTTACGGATAACTTCGCCTAATCACAACATCGCCTCATAAACTGTTTCAAAATCAATAATCAGGCGAAGTTAAACCTCAGGCAAAGTTACGGATAACTTCGCCTAAACTGTAACTTCGCCGAATTTGAATCGGCAACAGTTAGGGATTTAGAACGACGTGTAGATGATGATTTCGGAGATCGAGGACTCCGAAATACATGATTTTATGAAGTTTTATACGTTCAAGTGGTTTACTATCACGTAAATACAAGTTTGAAATCGGGTGTTTAAGGTTTCGAAAGACGAGGTCGATAATCGAGTCGAGACGACCGATGATCAACCTCAAAAACATTGATTATACGATACTAGAAACCTTACACACCTTTAATCACGGAATGGAATCGAAATAAGAACACAGATGATTTTGATCGATAAGTTCGCTAAGGTTTACGGAGAGAATAAGTTCGCTGAAACCAGAAAATAATAAACTGTTGACCTTAAAAATTCCTTTATATAGGAGCGGAGTTATACAGGCGAAGTTATCCAAAACCAGAAAATAATAAACTGTTGACCTTAAAAATTCTTTAGACTCTGCTTCCCTTTCTCTTTCTTACATCATGATTGACATTTCAAGTTAAAGAATGTCTCAATGATTTAATTTTTTTTTTTTATCAAACAAATAGAGAACAACTGCAAGTCCCGAATCTGGATCACTGCAGTTTCTTGACACGCTTTCTTCACGGGAATCAGAACACTAACAGGCTCGTGTATGACTGGGTAATCGCTTTTCTGCCTATCATTCGGAAAGATATATATGAAGACATGCAGAACTCTTAAGAAGTTTCCACATAAAATCGAGTAGATTTAGTTAGTATCACTTCTACTTTTACGCACCATAAAAAGCTACCATGACATACAATGACTGTTCTAAAGCCTTTTAAGCCTAATAACTTCACTAGTTAAGCACACAGAATCAGTAAATCTATCATTTTCCAAGGTTGGATCAATTTTCTGTTAAAACATAGTAACAGAACTTCTTACGAAGTAGTAGACTTGAAAAATAATTTCATTTCCCTAAGAAAAATTTTTTTGACTTCAATCGCCCCGATCAGTTCAAAGTCTTCAGGTAAACGGTTATCCTGAGGATCCAATGGATCCGCTGGACCGACCACATACAAGTATGTGTCCTTCTAACTAAGTATGAACGACTAATTTTCAGCGAAAGATTAAAAACTCATCATAAACCGCCCCGGTCACTTTCAGTCATCTAGTTAATGGCAACCCTCAAACTCTACAAGTAGAAAATGAGGACCAAACATATCCGAGGATATGTCCTTCAAACTGAGCTAACCGACATAATTTTAAGCGATAATGACATTTTTTTTTTCGAATAAACACACGTTATATTATAACCGAAACACGTGATATAATCACTGAATACAGACTCAATACTCTCTGGTTCTCACGTCTCTCGACTCACACACGCGTATACGATTACGTTCAACAACACTTAAACAATCCGTGACCTATCTTATAAATACACGACAACTTCGCCTGATATGTTCAGGCGAAGTTGTTGCTAACTTCGCTTGACTAACAAGTTCGCCTGATAAGCGAACTTGTCAGTAACTTCGCTTAAACATAAACAAAACACAAATAACATTACAGACTGGATTACAGACACTAGACTATGAACTATTGACATTATGCACCAACAGTAGTAAACATTGTAATCTCATTTTATTGTTAGGCATTGTAATCTCATTTTTTTTTGTTTAAACTTGTCGCTAATACTTATCACAATGTATATCAATTACTTTATATGTGTTGTTTTTCTAAGATTCATGCTACCATTATCTGATCATATTGTCATGAAACAGGGTATATTGTCAAATGGACAAGAAATAGCAGTTAAAAGGCTTGCAGAAAAGTCGACGCAAGGCGTTGAAGAATTGAAGAATGAGATTATTTTGATTGCAAAGTTACAACATCGAAACCTTGTCAGGCTTTTGGGATGTTGCATTGAAGGGGAAGAAACAATGCTTGTTTACGAGTATTTGCCTAATAAAAGCTTAAACAACTTTATTTACGGTATGCTTAACATCCCCTCGTCCTCAAAAGTTCGATATTATATACAATTGCTATCTGTTAAATTTAATTATTCTTCAATAAAAACAAATAAAAAAAACTAATGCAAATCATTAATTTTGTCAATTTATACAATCAACACATTTTTTAACAAATTTCCACCTTTACCTTACAATTGCAAACATTTAAACCCACGACCTCACGATTCTAAAAAAGAGGCACCGTATCACTAGATCAATAGGTTATGGGTTGCAATGAACACATGAACATCATAGAAATATCATTACAGTTTCAATGGGAGGATTGGTATAAACAATTATTGAGTTCCAACAAACATTAAGTAAGACTTTAGTGCCAAACCAAACTTCATTTTAAGAAAAGGGAACATATAATAAACTTACTACTTAAATGGCATGATGTTTCTAGATTACACTTTTTGAGATTAAGTTCAGTCATTTGTTGACCATGTATTCAACCATTTGTAAATTGTCCTTTGCAAATTTTACAGTGACAATGTTTCTAGATTACACTTTTAAGTAGTTCTTATTAAATGGGATTCAACTTGTATGTCATGCCGTAGTGTAACATATGCATGTGTGCCTAAAAAATAAACATGTTGATAGTTATGTACACAATTAACATCAAAATGACAAAAGCTTTTCTTATTAATCTACTTTTTTCTATACATAGATAAACCTACACGTAAACTATTGACATGGAGAAAGCGCTACCACATTATTAAGGGTATTGCACGAGGTTTATTGTATCTACATCAAGACTCCAGGTTAAGAATCATTCACAGAGATCTTAAAACTAGTAACATCTTACTAGATGGCGAGTTGAACCCGAAAATTTCAGACTTTGGCATCGCTCGCATATTTGGGACAGATGAAAGACAAGACATGACAAAAAGAATCATTGGGACCTAGTAAGTTACCACATGTATAACCATATGCAAATTGGAAGGAATGTTATACATTTGACTAAATTGTCAAATTACTATTAATCTGAAATTACAAGTTAGCCTTTAGGATAACATTTTTATTTTATTTTTAGAACCGACCTCTTCAATCATTTATCAACACCAATTGCTACAAATTTTATGTTCGGTAACACTTTCTTTTGGTGCAGCGGTTATATGTCTCCAGAATATGCAATGAATGGTCATTACTCTGTGAAATCAGATGTTTACAGCTTTGGTGTTATAGTGTTGGAAATCATAAGCGGCCATAAGAATTGGGCTTTTCATCATCCTGATCACGATCTTAACCTTCTAGGACACGTAAGTTACAAAACTACCATATTTACATACGCAATTCGATCCGATATTCATTTTCTAGTTTTTAAAATAAGGGAAACTTCATAAAATAGTGGTGAAAGTTGCCCGTACTATTAACTCTGACTCAGCCACTCATGCATATGCACTGGCTTATCAATTGTGTTTTACCGGAACTCTTCTCTCAGGCATGGATGCTTTGGAACAGAAGACGGCCATTGGAGATATTAGACCCAACCGTTCTAGAGCCATCTTATGGGAATCAAGTAATAAGATGTATTCATGTTGCTCTTTTGTGTGTACAACAATATCCTGAAGACAGGCCAAAAATGTCTACAGTATATGCCATGTTAAGTTATGAGAACATGGAGCTACCCGAACCTAAGGAACCCGGTTTCTGCAAGGAAAGTTACCCCAAGAAGTTTGATACATCCGCGAGTGATTCAAGTACAGTTAATGAAGTTACAATGACGACCTTGGGCGGGCGTTAGAGTTCATGTTATGTGTATGCATGCGTGTTAATCTGTGCCGGTGTGATTTTTTTTACTTGTAACATATAATTTCTAGGTTGAAACTCAACTAGGTTTTAATTGGCATTTGCTTCACCATTATGAAACTATTTTTAGGTCAGGCTAATAAATATACGTTATATAACTTTTACTTTCCGTTTGTGTAACTTAATGGTTTATGCTTATCCTAGGTTTTACTTTGACTTGTTGAAAAATTGGTGAGCATGGATCCGTATCTACACAATGTTTACTTTAACATATTTTTCTGTTTTTCGTACAGGTAAAACTTTAAAAAAATACACATCCCATATGGCGTTCATTACTGATGGCCTTATTCTAGCTAACTTCATTTTTTTAAGTAAATTAACAATTATTATGAACACGAAACCATCTCACATATTAATAGATATTGTAAACTTGTGTTCTCTTAGTAAAATATGCAACATACAAAATTTAGGAGTAAATAATAGTTTGATTTCTTTTATGGATGCAATTTAACTTATATAAGAAAGAAGCATGACGAGAGATTATCTCATTCACATACAACTTGGCTAGCTATTCCATATGGTAATCTTCCCCTATTTAATGGGTTGATTTCATCAGTATGTCGACTATAACCCGCACGTATTGCATCACAACCTCTAGCGGCTGTCAGGAAATTGATTGCAAAGATTGTTTTTTGTCCGCATTTCTATTCGGGAATTTCTAGTTGTTGCAACTGACTCGAAGGCTATTGAAATTCTAGTATTACCATGGAACATGTCATACACTTTCCTACATATATAGCCATCTCTTTTTATTCTAGGCCACCAATAATTTTCCTTTGATTAAGTCTTTGTACATTTTAATGCTAGATAATGTCTCCATATCTTGATTGTAATCATGGCACCAATTTCCAAATAAAGTGTCGTGTAATTCTTTTGGTGAACCTTTAATTAGTTGTCGAGACACAATCACATTATTTAGTTGTGGAAACACAACCAAGTCTTTGATGCAAGTCATCACAATGAACTATGAAATCCTTCATTCCTTCAGGTAAAGATAAAATTGGTGCAGTACATAACTTATTTTCGAATGCATATCTCCCCAATTTAACTTAACATCCTTTTGAGTTGTTGAAGTTAAAAAGTTGAGCTACACGCAAACAGTATTCAATACAGACGGCGAAAATGAAAACAAACTATATTCGCAAGGCAGATAGATTGAACCGAAAAGAGTTCGGTTTTCGAAAACAATAATGACGTAAAGATCTTAACAACACAGAATGTGGAAATAGTAACATTCTATTAAGAAGGCGATAAGATAACTCTTCAATAGAAGTTACAAAGTTTTAGTTGTTTATAAGCATTAATTTATTTGATAATAAGAATGCATTAGTTAAATTTAATATTCGTAAAAGAATAGCAATGTAGAATGTTTGACTCGGAGCAAATGAATACTATCTTGTCAAATAAATTCTCTATCATTTCTTATTGTGACGCTCACTTGTAAGCCTTTGGCCAAGTATTGTAACTCCCATGTACCTGCATCCGATAAAAGCAGATCATTTTCATCTATACTAATTAGCTAATAATCATTAAAAGTTATATTTCAAACAATATATCTTTCAAACTTAATTACCTTCCTAGCATCAAAACACTAGCTTGAGGATTTGTTCCTGGAGAGTTAAGTAACGTGGACCCATCAATTACTCGTAGGGCGTCCACACCAAATACCTTATATTCGTCATCAACTACTTTTCCAATACGACAACCACCATGATAGTGCCAAATACTCCTGACAGTATCCTTGCAATATTGTTCTAGTGATGAACTTGTATTAGCATGTACACGTTGGTTCACCGGTAATATCATGTTTAGATCTAGAATATCTTTGGATGTCATATTGCCATACTTGTAGATAGCATATGGTTTAGATTGAATGGTTTTTAGAATAGTTTTGATCCCGTAAACACATTTTTGCAAATCTTTAGGATCCTTAAAGTAGTTGAATGTTACAGATGGGTTGTCAGTTGGATTAAGGGTTTTAATCTTTAGTTCACCCATAGATAAAGGGCCGTTGATTTTCTCAATAAGAAAACCTCCCATCTGCAAACAACAAAGGCCATTAAGTTTACAAAGTCATTTGTTATTAAATGTTTTAAGTTAGGAATTTGATAAATATGTAAAAGTTACTTGTGGGGAAAATCGTCGATAAGCTGAGGGTTTTGTAAAGATAAAGTCAAAGCCGCCGGCATCCTCGATATAGCTACCAAACTTAGTAACACCGACGACTTGGACTATGGAAGGCTCCACTGTAATGGGAGAAGGAATGAAGATTGAGTTCATTGGGTTATCTGCCATGCCTTTACCAACGAAAGGTTGCGGAAGCACGACTTTAATCTTATAGGCATCAAGCTCTTCTTTTGGACCAATGCCACTTAGCATTAAAAGTTGTGGGCTTGCAAGAGCACCAACAGATAATATGATTTCATCATTGTGTTTACCTTTTAGATATGCGATGTGCTTAATCCCCAAAGAGTCTTCAAACACCACACCATAAGCCAACGGTCTTGTTCTTCCTGTAACAAAATCACAATTTTAGACATGATTAAATCAAAAGAATCTAGGCATAACTAGTGATGTTGGATCATCTACCTACCTTTGGTCTTAAATAAGATTTTTTGAACCGTCGCATGTAGAAGAACAGACAACCCTTTAGGATTTGCATATTGTAGCAAATCGGCAGCAGTATGTCTCGTTCCATTTTCGTCGAAAAGTGTACCACTCACTTTTGTCCCAATGACATGATCATTAGTGAATCCGTTATAAGGTGTGACCCCTGATTCCAGTAGTGCAGCTCGAAGTGCGGACTGCCACTTTTGCACCACCGGTTTAAAAACCATAACCTTTTCAGTCCATTCATAAGACTCATTGACTAAATTTTCATCCTTCAATCTAGCTTCCTTATTAAATTTTTGTTCCCCACGAGAATAAAAACCCGCATTAATAGAAGTACCACCTCCCAAGACTCTTGCACGGGCATTTACAACACCCTCCGTGATGAACTGCTGAGAGGGAGAATTTGGGGATGCATCTGAGAAGTAGGAACCAAAATTAAGTACATTTGTGATGTTGGGATTTCCATAAGGTGAGCCACCGCGTTCAAGCAGTAAAACTGAGTACTTATCGGATAACGTGGTGGCTAATGGGATTCCAGCGGCACCACCTCCAATCACGATGTAATCATAGAAAGAAATCTTGGGTGCTTTTGTTGCTTCACGCATGAAGGTATAGTTTGGAGCTGTAGTTAATAAAGTATTAGTTAAGAACATTAGCTTCATTAGATAAAAACATAATAAAATTGCTATGTCAACAAGATATAGTACATACGCATTTCAGCCAGACATAACTCACAGAAGAAAAGAAAAGCTAAAAGAGCATATATGACCATCTTTTCCGACTTATACGCCATCCGAACCGATGCCCAATTGCAATCTGTACTTTTATATGCCAAGAACTCGTGAATTAACAAAAATTATAAGTTAAATTTCAATAGATTGATATTTGGTGTGTTGTATATATGGAATATGTAAAGCTATTTATAAAGCATTGGTAGTTTAAAAAGGTCATACTTGGTGGCTTAGAGCTTAATATAAACATGTGTATTTAATTCTATGTGTTTTAGGTACAAGTACACTGCAAATTATGTTCCAACCGAAAGCATTTTGGCTAGTTCAATCAATAAAACAGATGTTGGGAAGATGTCAAACAATATACCGAAACAACATTATAACAAACAATGGCTCATGTAATATATATTCCCACAATGATTATCGGATATTACTAATTACAACACATATAACCTGTCTGTCATCTGAATTGATTATTTTTATTTTTTTTACAGAAATTCTTGTATCATCTTCATAGGTCGGTTTCAATGTATTTGTTCAAGCATGCAAATTTGAAAACATAAAAAATATAGTCGTTGTATAAGCAAAAGAGTATCGAAAGATGTTTGTTTTGTTGTTTTGTATTATGTAATGTCCAAACTTGTTGTTTGGTGTTGCAATTTGTTGTACATGTGAAGCAATTTGCTATAAATAAAAAAAAAATTGCGTAGCAAATTTTTTGTAGCAAAACTCTCTGTTTTCTAGTAGTGGCGCAATGGTTTATCTGGTATGAACTTTGGCATCTTTCATATATATGTTTTTTGTTAATAATAATAATAATAAGAAAAACCCACATCACATATACTGGGTTTGAACCGAAAAATATTAACCACTAGCTTGGTATAGTAACAAATATATTTTCAACCAAATGATTATGAGTTTCTTGTCTCATTTGAGATACGGGGACAAAATAATGTGGAAAAAGAAAATTAGTTGATAAAAAAATAGAGAAATATTGTATTCTTCAAGAGTCCTGAGTCTTCTCCAATAACTGGACCGATTCAAATGAACAACGAACAATTTCAATAAAAAATTAATCAGCTTGTGCTATTATTAGTAAATTCAGATAACACCAGTTGTATCCCTGAAGAAAGATTACATTCTTCAATAGTCTTGAGTCTTTCTAATAACTAGACCGATTCAATTCATAACAACCACGAAGTTGAAAAAAAAACAAAAAAAAATAATAATGGGCAATTGAAAAATACACCTTCACCGGGACACAACAATTTCAATAATAAATTAAACAGTTCTTGTTATTATTAGTCAAATCAGAAAATACTTGTGGGAATGTATATATATATATATATATACACATTATACACACACACGCTAGCCAATGTTTATTAGACATGTTCCAGATATGTCAACGAAGGAATTGAAGTAGCTTAAATTAGTTCTGTTGGAAGTTGCATTGCTGTAACTATGCATATGTTTATTTTAAGCTCTCTAAGCCACCAATATGACCTTTTCAAACTACCAACGCATTATAAATAGCTTCCCACATTCCATACAACACACCAAATATCCATCTGTTGAAATTGAACTTGTAATTTATGTTTCTTCACGAGTTCTTGACATCTACACGTAAAGGTTGTAATCGTGCATCGGTTCGGATGGTGAATGAGTCGGGAAGGATGGTCATATCTGCTCTTTTAGCTTTTCTTTTGTTCTGTGAGTTACGTCTAGCGGAAGTACGTATGTACTCTATCTTGTTGATATAGTTTTTTTATTATGTTTTTATGTCTATGTACCTAATGAAACTAATGATCTAAACCGATACTTTATTAACTACAGCTCCAAACTATACCTTCATGCATGAAGCAACAGAAGCACCCAAGATTTCTTTCTATGATTACATTGTGATTGGAGGCGGTGCCGCTGGAATCCCATTAGCCACCACGTTATCCGATAAGTACTCAGTTTTACTGCTTGAACGCGGTGGCTCACCTTATGGAAATCCCAACATCACAAATGTTCTTAATTTTGGTTCCTACTTCTCAGATGCATCTCCAAATTCTCCCTCTCAGCAGTTCATCTCGGAGGGTGTTGTGAATTCCCGTGCAAGAGTCTTGGGTGGTGGTACCTCTATTAATGCAGGTTTTTATTCTCGTGGAGAACAAAAATTTAATAAGGAAGCTGGATTGAAGGATGAAAAGTTAGTTCATGAGTCTTATGAATGGACTGAAAAGGTTATGGTTTTTAAACCGGTGGTGCAAAAGTGGCAGTCGGCAGTTCGAGCTGCATTAGTGGAATCAGGGGTCACACCTTATAATGGATTCACTAATGATCATGTCATTGGGACAAAAGTGAGTGGTACACTTTTCGACGAAAATGGAACGAGACATACTGCTGCAGATTTGCTACAATATGCAAATCCTAAAGGGTTGTCTGTTCTTCTACATGCAACGGTTCAAAAAATCTTATTTAGGACCAAAGGTAGGTAGATGATCCAACATCACCAGCTATGCCTAGATTCTATCGATTTAATCATGTCTAAACTTGTGATTTTGTTACAGGAAGAACAAGACCGTTGGCTTATGGTGTGGTGTTTGAAGATTCCTTGCGGAATAAGCACATTGCGTATCTAAAAGGTAGAGACGATGACGAAATCATATTATCTGCTGGTGCTCTTGCAAGCCCACAACTTTTGATGTTAAGTGGCATAGGTCCGAAGGAACAACTTGACACCCATGGGATTAAAGTCGTGCTTCAACAACCTTTGGTTGGAAAAGGCATGGCAGATAACCCAATGAACTCGATCTTCATTCCTTCTCCCATTTCGGTTGAGCCTTCCATAATCCATGTCGTAGGTATTACTCGCTTTGGGAGCTATATTGAGGAAACTGGCGGCTTTAATTTTATCTTTGCAAATACATCTGCTTATCAAGGATTTTCCCCATCGGTAAATTCCATCTATTTATCAAACTTTGAACTTATAACTTTTAATAACAAATGAATTTGTAAACTTAATGACCTTTGTTGTTCGCAGATGGGAGGTTTTTTCATTGAGAAAATTAACGGCCCTTTATCTATGGGTGAACTAAAGATTAAAAACCTTAATCCAACGGACAACCCATCTGTAACATTCAACTACTTCAAGGATCCTAAAGATTTGCAAAAATGTGTTTATGGGATCAAAACCATTCTAAAAGCAATTGAAACTAAAGCATTCTTGATCTACAAGTATGCTAATATGACATCCAAAGATATTCTTGATCTAAACTTGAAATTACCGGTGAACCAACGTGTACATGCTAACACAAGTTCATCATTGGAACAATATTGCAAGGACACTGTAAGGAGTATGTGGCACTATCATGGTGGTTGTCGCATTGGAGAAGTAGTTGATGATGAATATAAAGTATTTGGTGTGGACGGCCTACGAGTAATTGATGGATCAACCCTACTAAACTCTCCTGGAACAAATCCTCAAGCTAGCGTTTTGATGCTAGGAAGGTAGTTAAATTTGAGAGTTTCAAAAAAATTGTTACCTTAAACTTTTGAATATAGTACTCTAAACAAATATTAGCCAATTGTTAGATGTCAATGATCTGACATTGATTCGATGCAGGTACATGGGAGTTACAATACTTGGTCAAAGGGTTACAAGTGAGCGTCACAATAGAAAATGACAAGGGTTCATTTACACCTACTCGATCGAATATTGTGCTTTGTTATTCTTTTATGAAATATTGATCGAATTTAGCTATAGATTCTTTATGCATTCTAGCTATCAAATAAATGCTCATTGTAAGTTTGAAAGATAACCAAAACCTCACAAGGTCCTTTAAAGATTCATCTTACTGCCTAATGCCACGATTTTCACATTATGAAGACATTTTGTCTCGGTATATTTTAAAATTTGGATTTTTTTTTCGATTGAATCCATTTCCATTTGCCTTCCTCTTCATTTTTGTTGTCCTGTATTGAAGTATGCCCCTTGAGATGCATTCTTAACACAACTGAATTTCTTATCCTAAACTCTAGTATAATTTAATAGTGTTTTGATCATTCATCTCAATAACTCTTGGTTTCTTTTTTCTGATTTTCATGAGGTTGTCATTCTTGTGTATATGAAGTAGTATAAAAGCTTTCTTGATTTGCAAGAACGCCTTTTTTTTTCATAAATCTTACTTTTAGGAATAGTTTTCTAAAATAAACCATAAATGTGTTGGAATCATATGTGTAAGACCCCGACCTCGGGCGGATTATACGCTAGGACGGTACGTTAAAGATTGCTCATAAGCTCGTAAACACTATTATAGTGAAATATTTATTTATATTTATTCATATCATAACACATAGACATCAACTTTTTATAAAATAATAAATTGAACAACTACAATACTGAGTCTTGTTATTTGAAATATCCTATCAGTATAAACTATGTGATCTTTGCTTGAATCAAAATTGCCTAAGTGTACCTGCATGTAGCATGCATGAAAATATTGTCAACTACAAGTAGTTGGTGAGTAAACATAAGTTTTGTAATGTATATATAGTGGAAAACTACAATTCTCATGTTGAGCGCAATTACAAACATATATGAATATGTAAAACAACTAATTGAAATGTGTATCTATTATTTAAAACGGATAAATGAATATATAATCGATGTGTATTCATTAGCACAAAGCCACACGTATATGAATAAGGTGTGACCATACGACTTGAGTTTGACATATACTTAAGTCAATACATGAGAAATGAGCAAATAATCACAAATAAGCACATAATGTAACATAAACATAAAGCATGTAATTTATACACAAACATGTAAATGAATTGTAATATGTAACTTGAAAACAATACCTTAGATAAAATGAGGGGTTTGATATTTAGGCAATGCATGCTACCCCCGAAATGTAAAAGTGTAAAAAAAGGGGTATGAATACTCACCTCGAAAACAAGGATAACAGATGAATGAGTTTGGAATGAAGGGTTAGGTGATTCTCAAACGAGTCTCCCTAAACAAAATATATAAAGACTAACATAAATCATTAACGGAATTGAAATTAAGACAACTTTGGGGATTTAGGTTTCATGCGTCGAATTTGGGGATTCAATTAAATAAACGATAACTGTTTGATAAATATAAATAACGATAATGGTTCGATAAATATAAATAACAATAATAAACAAATGTGAAGTACAATGTTATAAAATAATATAAGTTCATCAATACTTTTATATAAAAAAGATAACCATGTTTGACGATGATTTGGTTTTAAGCAAAAGTGTCATGGATGTTATATAATATCGTTAATAAATTAACGGAATATGATTCCGTAAACTAAACATCTTTCAAATATACTAAGAGTATAACGATAAATAACGAAACATGTTTTCAGTTTTAGTGTAATAGTACAACGAACATGGGTTAGAAAAACAAACTAAAAGTAAACCTTAAAACAAAGGGAACATAGGGGTTTGAAACCAGGTCCCATGTTGACACAAACGATGCTCAACCAACTGACATATACTGGTAACTTGACAAAAGTCTGGTTTGAATTATTTTTATAAAGCAAATAGGAAAAGCCCAAAATCAATATGAACCTAAAATGATAAATCCCCATATCGAATGGATTCGAGCCTCTGTCAAATAAAATTGACAAAGGGCTTTTGTTCTCGACCACAAGACGTACCATAAGTATAAAACAATTGCCCGGATTATTGTCGTATTGACGGAGTTAGACGACTGTTCGTTTCAAACTTGAGCCAAGATCAATTCGTGTTACAGAGACTAGAGATGAAATGATTAAATATATAGTCAATTTTACACCAAACGAGTGTTTTGATTCGAGTTAAAGCCGATGTGCATGGATTTGTTTATGGCTAGTTAATTTCAATAATAAACGAATTGATGTGGATTAATAGAGTGGTTACAAGGTGAATTCGTTGAATAACAATCTGATTTGTAACCGTTGGTGAACGACATTAAATCGGCATCCTTCATATAGGTGAAGCAAAGAAGCAAAAGAACATGCTTAGAGTGGGAAAAATGGAGCCGGTTCAACTTCGTGAATTTTCCAATTTAATTAGATGTATGTTTTGATTTTGTTTCTTGTTTTTGTTTTCGTTTTTGTTTGTTTTTGGGCTACTTTTATCTTGTAAGTGGTCATTCTTTTAGTTTTAATAAAATTGGCCTTTAAAAAAAAAAGTTATTGATTAATTTGGTCAAAGGAAGTTAAAATAGAATTACAGTGAAACAATAGATCTCTAAAATGCACTTTGAGTCTTGAACGAACTTTTGACAATAAACAACGCATGTGCTCTATCATAATGAATTCTTAGCTTTCAATGATTACAATTTGACTTCTTAAAAAGATTACTTTTGCATTTTGTGTTCAAATCAACGATTTAATTTATCAATCCACGTTAATTAACAAAAATGTCAACCATAGTATTTCATCAAGCATTACAAAGTGATGATTTATTAGTGTTATATTATATATGCTCATCTGCACAAAGTAATTTAATATGAAATTAAAAGATAAAATATGCATGTAAGCTTTAATGTCATGTTGTTAAAACTTTAAATATATGCAAACTGAAAAAAAGATAAATAAATCATAGATAAAACGAAAAATAATCAACGTAGATATTAGAGCATTAACATTGGAATATCTATTTATATCAGTATAATTTAACTAAAAACCACATTTTACAATAAAATTTGTTCATTTAAAAAAAATAATTCTACAATAATTCATCATATCTATCTTTATTCAACTAAATAATACTTATTTATTAATTTTTATTATATTTTTTTCCACCACTCATAAAAAATATATGAAATGAATATGAATTTGATAAGAACCCTGAATTTTTTTTCGTAAATTATATGGTTGGAGGTGATATAGAGATTCAGGTTTACAAATAAAAGTTATTGTTTTTTTAATATTTTCCTTATTTAAATCCGGGTACCAGACTTAGGAATCAAGTAAATTTTGTTATCATTATATGTAACTAACTCATTTTCCTTTTACTATCAATAATGCACGAGCTTATTACCTTCTCACCAAGTCACATGTCCACTTTCACCAGATAAGCATCAAGCGGTTCACTGAAACTTAAATTCCAAAACAACATCACACCACCGATCACATCCTTTGTCTCCTTTATCACAAAAACTCAAAGCCCAAAACAATATACATATTGCATAATTGCATGTACAAGTTTCTACTTAATGAATAACTTGGATTTTATAATTCAACCTCTGGAAAAAAAGTAACAATAATAATTTCTTCTTTTGCTAGACACCCTTCTCCTTATTACACAATCAGCACCAAAAGCTTGTCTCCAAATTCATCCTTTTCATTGTTTGATTGATCAAAATATGGCTTATTATGATGATGAGTATATGTGGCCTCAAGAACACACCACCTTTTTTCCTCTTGCTCACCAAGATCTAGTAAGTTTTTCAAGTTATGAACCTTATGGTGATCATGTAGATACTAGTTATGATGAATATCATGTTTCCGTGTTTGATCAAGAGCCGAAATCCATAGATCTTGGTCATTATGATTATGGTTATGATTATGATAACGATTATGATAATTATTATGATTGTGGTAATTGTAATAATTGGTATTCATCGGCTAATCCTACGATTAACTACATTGCGCATAACTATATGGAACCTAAGCTAATTGCCTATGAACCGGTTGAGTTTGATACCGGCTATGTTAGATATCACACGCAATATTCAATATCTTACCCGAAAGTGGATTTAGAATTTAACGAGCCTGAATTTGAGGAGTATGATCCAACCCCATATGGAGGGGGATATGATATTGAATTCGTATATGGAAAGCCGGTCCCACCCTCGAATCAAACCTGCTATCCACGCTCGAAGCCCAAACCAACTGGGTCTGGTCCCACGCCTAACTCGGAGTTAGAGCCTCAGACCAAGGCCCAGCCTGCTCCTGTTCCTGTTCCCGTTCCCGTTCCCGTTCCTACTCCTATTCCTCAGCCTAAGCCTGAGCATGAGTCTAAGCCTGAGTCTACGCCTATGCCTACTCCTATCACTGTGGTTGAGCCCAAGCCCAAACCCGAACCCAAACCTGAGCCAGAGCCAGTGAATGCTCTGGTTCCTGTGTCGGACCAGGTAGACTTGAGTGAGATTCAAGAAAGGGAAAGGGAAGAATACAGTTATAGTTATCCTGACTATGGATATGATTATCCTTGGCCAGAATATGACAATTCAAATTATGCAACTAGAGTGGGGAACGATTACGGATATGGTAGACAAGTAGTTCAAATTCCTCCTTGTGAATACAGCCCAGAAGTTGTGGATTTTTGTGAAAGTTTATTTGGAAACTGGCCTTGTTTGGCTAGGATTAGAAAGCAACAAATGAGTATTGACAATAACCCCAGAATGAATGGTCCTGAAACCAAGCAGCTTAGTCCATGGGAAGAATGTGCTGGTTACATCTTTGGACGCCCGATGGCATCTTACAATGTGTAGGACTATGGTCATGGGTATGTTGGGGCGTTTTGATTAACTGATTATATGTATTTGGATCATCCTTCAGGTTGGTAAGAAGTATTTCTCTCATCAAAATGATGAGTGATGGAATTCTGTAGTATGCAGGTTATGTAATTTTTTTTGGTTGGATAAATTAGGTGTTGCTTCAAAATAAGTTAATACATAAAAATAAATGTATAAGGATATCTTGTATTCTTTTGTTGCCCCTTTTGGCATTTTATAATCCAAATAATTGTTGCTATTCTTAGAATATTATTCGGTGTGGTTATTTCATTAGTAGATTTGCTAGAAAACTTTTTGGAGTGAAAGTGTTACTCTTAGTTAAATTTGGGTAGAAATGCTTATGGTGACAAAAGATACAGTAATGTTTCATGTTAAACACTTACATGTGATGCACGGTATAAAACTAACTTTAGAATTTGTCATTTCTTATTTAATTTTAATGTGCTGATATGTTTAACTAAACGGAGTTAGCAGATAAAAGAGTTTAGGCCATCTAGGAACATGTCCCCAAATATGGGTCAAGCTGTCGATCACAACTATGGGTTTTAAAGACTAACACGCCCTATGAAACTTTGCCCAATTGTGAAAGCAATCCGAATGACCCAAATACAATCTGTTCTATAACTTCGGCCTAATTGCTTATTGCATATCCATCTTTTTAATAGAATATTACAAACCCAATGGACTCATTTTGTTAATCCAACCCATTTAGTATGGTCCAATAAGAAAACCATAACATATAGCACTTCCATACCCGGCCTTCTTTTTTTTTTAACATCCAAATATATTACTCTGTATTTACAAATCACCTTTAGTGGAGATCGAATCCCTGACCACCATTTTAAAAATAAATCACCTTTCCATCACACCAAATGGCGTGGGGTCCATACCCGGCCTTTTAATTCCTATATATACTTTTCTATACTTAGTGTGTGGTTATTATGTTAACATGATTAAAAAACGACTATAAAATGTTTGAATCACAAATTGATGAAATTGTGAATTTTGACTTGTTAAATGTTATGTTCAAGTCAAATTAAGTTAACTGGTTTGCTAGTTTTGGTCAAAATATGTTTAACCAACAAGAGGTAAGTGTCTTTTGCTATTTAGAAGTTTGGAGTATATTTGGACAGTTTTCATTACTTATGGAAACTTGAGGGCTAGACATGTACAACATGGAACTTGTTTGTTAGAAGGCACAGCTAATATTTATAAGCAATCTAGGGTTCACAACGGCTAGATTAGATTTCATTATGTAGTTCTTCATTTCCGTTTATGATTAGTGCTTTGTATTCATATTTCCTTCAGTTGAGTAAGCCTTAATGCAATTAGTGATTTCGTTTTAATTCGTGAGTGTTCTAATTTGATAATTGAGTGTGTTCTTTGGTGTTAAACCATTTGATTCCACCTATATGTTTCAACAATTGGTATCAGAGTTGTAATCGTTCAAACGGACTTATATCTATCTTAATTTGGTTCATACTCAATGATGGTGAACACTAAATTTGACGTTGTAAAAATTAATGGCACAAATGACTCCAGTCATTGGCGAGTCAAAATGCATGCTTGGGCGCCTCTGATGCTCTGTCGGGGATGGATAACATGCCTGAAGGTTTATCTAACAAGGAGAAACGAGATATCCTTAAGAAAGCACAGAGTGGGATTATCTTGAGCCTCGATGATAGGGTTCACCGGGAAGTATCAAAATAATAGACAGTTTCCGGAGTTTGGTTGAAATTAGAGTCTCTACACAATTAAGTCACTCACTAACTAGTTATATCTCAAGAAAAGAATTTATAACACTAATAAGTGATGTTAGAGGATAAATTTAAAACTTTAAGAGAGGTGTATTAAAAAAATTTGTTGTGTGTGATATATTATAGTTTGAATTAATTTTAAGTAGCAACCAACATTGCATTGAAACTCACAGTAAAAACCCAAATTTTTATAATTAAGAAGCTTCCAAATGACATGGGTGGCAGGAAAGTCTATATAAAAGTCAAATCCAAAGCTCGGTAATTGATACATATATTCCATTAGAAACATCCATCGAATACTTTATCGGTCACATTTTTCGATTTTATTAGTTTAGAACAAGACATAGATCACGACCGCCGTTGTCCTTCTGTTTGTCATCATCTTCCTAAAACATTTCAAGAAACCTTGAATTTTACAACTTCTTTTCTAGGTGTTTGAAATTTAATAGTAGATAGTAGAGGTGCAAAAAAAACCCGTATTCGGAACCGGACCCGAAAAAAATATCCGGAACCGGTTTTTTATACCCGGGTATTCTATATCCGAAACCGGAACCGACCCTACCCGTAGGGTATGGATAGGGTATGCATTTTGAGGTCAATACCCGTACCCGGTTTATACACGTAAATAACCGGATCCGGTCATACCCTATACCCATACCCGGTTATACCCGATACCAATTTTCTAATACCCGAAATAATACATGTGTTTTTATAGTATAATTTTATGTTTACTTCACAACTTTTATGTTTAAGTTTTTGTAAAATGTATAATAATAAGTAAATAATTTGTAATTAAGTGGATTTATGGTTTTTGTAATATAGTTTAATTATTTTTATAAATTACAAAGCAAATTTAAATTTTAAACAATATAAAAAATGTATAAAAAATTACAAATTCAAAACCGGGTATCAATACCCGGTCGTACCCGGTTTCAATACCTGAACCCGATCATACCCTACCCGGGTACATAGGGTTGAGTTTTTCTCCTCAATACCCTACCCGATTTCTCTCAATACCCGATTTTTCAATACCTGATCATACCCGAAACCGGTTCCATACCCGAACCCGAGTATTAGAGAAAACCCCATTTGTGCACCTCTAGTAGTAGATAGAAGGAAAATAAAATTAAAATGTTTTCTTATATAAAAGGTAAGTACACTATTAAGTTACATGAATATTTTTTTTAATACAATAACGTGTTTTAAACTTTAAAGTGCTATATTACTATTTATTTTACCAATTTATTACATCAAATGATGCAACTACAAATAAAAAGGTGAAAACTTTGTTATACTTTTCTGAGTTTCTCCCTTTTTACAAGATGTTTTAAGATAGTAGATGGGATTTCACTAACCTGAGACAAAATAAATATGATTTTGTGTAATTGTTATGAATATAACATTATATACCGCATATAATTTAGGAAGTAATTAAATTTTAATGTTATGTTGAATATGGAAGGATTGCTTAGTGTTATGTTGCTTCGATACGCATAAAAATTTCCACATGAAAACACATAAATATTAAACTACGGTGCGCATGCTTAAATATCTTTTATGGGCTATATTTTCGTTTCATCTATCAAAATTTTATGTTATCCTCTTCACTAATGTTACACTATCATTAACGTCCCTACAAATATAAAAAATAAGTAACTAGACAAAGTAAATGAATATAAAAAAATATGGTGTTGACATCACGTGACACTATCTTATTGATTTAAGTTAAAAGAATAAATTTCATCAAACATGGCGTAATTTGATTGATTCTAGAGCAATAACTAATTTAGCCGTGTAATTTTCACCTTCTGGGCCCTAAAATTTTTGATTTTTATGTTTTTTTTTTTGCAGATAGTTACTTCTAGGAATGAAGAAGAAATATGTTAAAATTTTAATTTAACCATCATTTTTATAGGTATTATAGTATGATTTTTTTTTATTTGTGTGGATCGTAGTCAAACTCTCTTTAACATCATTTTCTTATATATTTAGCGAACTGTTCACATACATGACAAATATGATCCCTCAAATTTCATTTATACTGAATACTATACCTCTAAACATGTTATATCTAATAACAACCAATTGTTAACAAGTTTCAACTTAGTTAACATATTGGAAACCTATATAAATTATATCAACTCCACTAAACACAATTAAAACATCCCAAATTAACTTTTTGGTTGAAAAATCATGATTACAATTGTCGTTGTAAACTATACAACTTTTATAGTGGTACATTTTGTTTGTCCTATATATGATGGAAGATCTTAAGTGGAGTTTTGATTAGACGGTTTTTAGTTAGAAAATATGTTCAAAAGTATGAGGAGTGCCTAATAACTAGTTATTAATTAGTTCTCTAGCAATTGTTTTGTTTGTGTTATGTCAATTTGATCCTAACGTTTTATCGTTTCAAATAAATATGAAAGACTATTTCATCTAATTTAAAAATACAAATATGTTAAACGGTTTAAATGAATAAAACTATAAATTTTTTTACTAATTAAGGTAGAACATTTACATACATCATTGAAAAAGATGTTATGTAAACAAAACCGCTACTAATGGCATAGTCGTGGCAAGGATTTAGCATTACATGGGTCGACTAATATTCTTGACTTCTTTGGTACGAACTTTGGTGTATCTTGTGTCACTTTTGATCCTTGTTTACCAAGAACCCTATAGTCATTATTCATGCTACCCTTGAAACGGTTTTGTTTATGATCAAATGGCAAAAGTCTCATGTTTTCGTTTAGGGAAAGGTTTAGTCTTGTCTTGACCATCGAGCACTTGTTGAGGTTAATAACACTCCAAAGCTTCGTAGTTTGTTCTTCGCTTAAACCCCTTGCGTGCACCTATGGAAAATAAAATATAATGTAAGAAAGAAAAATGAGGATCATGGGTAAATGAAATTTATCTTGCCAAACACTAGGTTTTCAACAACAAAACTAATGTATGTTATCCCTAGGTGAAACAGGAAGTCGCCAGTGACCCATCTAGAAAAATGACATGGGTATGGAGCTCACCCACGGATCACTGACGACATTTAATGACATCTCTCTCGTTCTATATATATCTTTAAGGGATGCGATCCATCCATCACTAGTTTTCGATGGATTCAGATATTATGAAAAGTAGTTTTTTTTTTTGATAAATTAGTTGGTGATCCTTTGTATTCACCAACAGATAAGTCCGTAGAAAGTTAATTTTCTAGTAGTAAGAACAAAACATCACCTCAATGTATAAGTCGATTGCATGGTATAGTCCATCATGGGATTCCCTAGCAAAATCAGGCAAGGCCATGGCTAATGCCAAAAATTTAGAAGGCTTCAAGAAAGGATCAGGAGCCACCTCTAACATTAACAAGTCCATTAAGAACCCAACTTTCTTCACCCGGTGTGCAAACAACCCATTAATCCTTTTTTCGAGTAAAAAGCTTTTTATCAACTGAATAATCAAATCCACATCGAACACCTCTTTTTTCTTGCCACGAACAAGCAAGTCATTAACCGTAAATTCATCTAACCGTGATCCCAACAAATTCTCCAACTTTAACCTTTCATTTGTTCTTAAATTCATACTCAAGCTCATACCAAAGGCGTCAAGTAGCGCTCTACATGAAAATGCACTACCATTAACCAAACTTAGTAGATTGATATTAGTTTCCACCATCTTACACTTCTCATCATGTGAATAACATGTAAAGAACTTTGATTTTTGGTAATGAAAGATCAATGCGCATATTCTAGAGGTGTCCAAGTGTAAAGAGATCATGGACTTTACTACATTTTCAAATAAATTCATGTTCAAAAAAGAAAGATCATCAAACTTCCAATACTCGATATGCGTATTGCATCTTGAACTTTTTGGGCTATGATCACTTGTAGAAAACCGAAAACTAGAGCTATTTGAGGAGGAAGGGCATGAACTATCATAACTAGGAATGGTTAAGTTTCCTAAAAGGGTATTCAAGAAAACTTGAAACATTGGTGATTTGTTCAAGAAAGAGTATAACATGTTGCACTGTTTTAAACCTGATAAAATATCCGACCATGTCCAACAATGAATGCCTTCAAGGTACAACTCGGTTTGCTTGATCAAGGTAGTGATTTCCATGAAAGAACCACCACTATGAAGCAAGAATATGTTGGATGGGGTTATTTCAATGGTGCCATTGTTGTAGCAGAATCTTGTAATGAGCTCAAAACCCTCTGATCCTCCTGGGAAATCACTGAATATGAGTTTCGCGTTGTTGATGATCTTCGCGTACAATTTGCTTACGCGATTAGAATAATATGCCAGAATGTTTTGAAAATAAAAGGGGCTTTAGTTAAGTATCTTTATAGTTCATATGTAAAATTAATGTCTAAAATGGAAATCAATGATAAAACAAGTTGACTTTTGATCATTTGCAACATGGGTCAAACCTAAAAGTCAATATTTTAGATGTATGACACTCATTAATATCTATTGCTACAAACAAACACACACTGACAAAGAAACATTCAACTTTAAACTATCAAAAAGAATCAAAACCAATTTAAACTCAAAAGAACATTAAATTTTTTTCTTCCAACAATAAAATATTTTATAGAAATTGAATATTGTTCAATAAAAAGAGTCAAAATACAGAAGATTGCCTCTGTTCTGAGCTAATCCAAGACAAAAGAAGCTGACTTTTGGTCAATTTAGACATGGTCAAACTTAAAAGTCAAAAATAGAGCAGCATAACACTCTTTAATCTTAATAGTTAAAAACAAGCACACACTGACAAAGAAAGATTCAAAAAAAAAAATCAAATTCAACTCAAAAGAACATATGAATATTACATATGGTAAAATTAAAGAGTAAGAATATGAGAAAAGCAGCCGCGGTTTATTAAAAATCATTGACACACATATGGTAGATTTACCTTATCAACAAAGAATAATTGTTCACCATTGACATCTACTTGAATATTACATATCATATCTGAAGAAAATACATAGATATAGAGCTGTTTAATGTGGTTGATGGGATATTTAAAAATAATGCATGGGATTTTGGGTGCTTGTTAATGAATGAAGAGGAGTGAATGGAAGCACAGGGGATGAATGTCAAAGCAGGGAGACAAATGCAAATGCAGACAATGAGAAGCATCCAGCTTCATTTATTAAGGTTCTTTTATACACCACTTGAGGTTCTCTTTTTGTATTTATTTTACTTTATTTTTTAAATAATATCATTTAAGTTATTAGTTTTTGGCATTAAAAGACATTTTATAAACTTTTTTAATAAAAAAGTTTAAGGTCTTTTATTAATGGGTTTCGAAATGCTTTCTTTCCTTTTCTTTTTAATTAATTATTGCCAATATATGATAATAAGGATAACAACCAATGTGTATGTATATATAGATGCACATACATATACGGGTTAGATCTGGTAAAAATAGATTTTAACGTGTGGAGTATGTTAGAAGCATTAAAACAATTATATTAACACTAAAGTTTAACGTGTGGAATAATAAGTACTCTAATTTAAGCTTAATTAGTCTGATGTTTCTTACACTCTTTACATTAAAAGCAATTTGTATATGAACAAACGAATGTAAAACCCCTGTTAAAGGATTTGCGACAATAAACTTTATTGGTTGGTCGAAATGGTAACAAGTTGGTGCCTTGGTGGTGGCCTTGATGTGTAATTGATGTATGTAGATAGGTAGGTCTAAAAATTGTGCTTTCTTTATAACAACAACATGAAAACGCAAATTAATGATATGCTAGCAAAGTCTAACGAAGTCAAGCTATTTATCTTAGTCCTATTTTTTAGTACTTTTACCCGGATAAACGAAACAGTTATGATATCATCCGCGTCTTTAAAAGTGGGCATGTACCGAATTCCATTCTTTTCAAAAACAATCAAATAACCAAGTAAATTAAGACTCGTATAGGTTTGGTACTTGAGTTAGGTTTAGAGTTGACATCTAACAATGGTAGAAGATAACTAGGTAAGTAGTTGGACACTTTTTAGAGAGAGTGGAAGTGGGAATGAAAAGTGTTCCCAAAAAAAGAGAAGAGATTTAAGGAGAAAAGAAATATGAACGTCTTTTATGTTAATACAATATTAATTTGCATATATCTATGTTCTATATATGGTATAAGATCACGGTACAGCTAAATATAAGCATAAAAATATTTATAAAATTTTTTTCCATACCATACTTTATGTTAATATATATATATATACCAACTAGCTAGGTTAGTATCTCGTGTAATACATGGGTGAAATATGTCGATAACCTAGGAGTAAATGCTCATCAAACCGATACAATCACCCAGAACCCATAATGAAGAAACACTAACCGACCCCGGGCAGATTACGGGTAACCTGGGGGTTAGATAGATGTTTCCCACGAGGGGATGAGGTCCAGCAGAGAAGGTTGTTCTTCAGGGGACCTGCAAAACAGACACCGTAAGCTCGTCACTGAGAAGGGGGGGGGGGGGTTCCTCCTTGTGACCACCCTCCGGCGTGAGAATCAGACTAGATTGCTCTGAATATAAGTGTATATTAAGAGATTGCTAGATAAGAATGAGATATCAGATGATGTCCTTACCATTCCAAGGTGTTGGAGTATTTATAGCCGAAGGTAGGTTTCCTAGAAGGTACAGCCGGCTGAATAGTATTCCTGTTCCACCAACAGTGGACTACGCACAAGCCATGCTGGTTGGTGGATAGGCTACGGCCGACAGTAACAAGGTCGGCTGTACACTGTTCCTTTACTGCCGACTACGCACTGTTCCACCAACTGTAGGCTGCGCACGTCCCATCGTAAGGGTTGGTGAGTAGGCAGCGGCTAATAGTGACAAACAGTACTAGAGGGTGCTCCTCCTCGTACTGTTGTCGGTGAGCTGTCACCCTGTGATTGGTTCATGGGCTGTTCTGGTCAAATCGTCTGTTCTGCCCATACCTTAGTAGGTATAGTACAAAAGATCTTCCAGAAGCATACGGACTGGCTCATTTAGGCGGGAGTATTCCCGCCTTGCTCATTCCTTCATGTGACTACTGAAGTAGCTAGTGCCTTGTGCGTGTAGCCTTGCTGTTAGTGCGGGTAGCCTTCCCTGATGGCTTGTATCCGCAACTGCGGGAACAGGCGGGGTACTTCACCATTGGGAGGCTTTCCCTGCGGGTACAGCTGGCGTACTGCGCGTAAGGTTTTCTCTGAGCATGGTGGGTCCTGCGGGAGCAGTTGGTCGTTGCGCAGACGTCCCTGTTCAAGGTGAGTCTTGCGGGTCCAACTGGGCTCTGCTGGGACCTACCTCTTCAAGTCCCCCCAGTCCAATGTTCTTCTCATGAATTATTAATAAGTGAGGTGAACTTTTGGACTTAGCAAGGGGTTTTGAAAAGGGTTTAGTTTTTAGGTTTTCCGTGGTGATTCTTCCCACGGTTTTCCTGTGTCACGCAGAAATTCCCGACTTTTCTGATTGATCTTTGGGCATGAAGCGGGTAGGTTTGTAACCTCCTCGCAAGTCAGGAGCGTTGAGTCCCACTTGTGTGGATTCTCCATAGGGTTTTGGTAGTTTTCAACATACTGATCAACTATGCTAAAACCACCAATTCCATCTTGGAGTTTCAAACAATATAGTTCTCGACGTTCCCGTCACGCGGGGATGTTATTCCCGTTTCCGCAAGCATGGCCCAGAAGATCCTTCTTGGTTTGAATTCCCTGCAGAGTGCTAAGTATGTGAAGGGTTTTGCCTTGACACTGTACCCGCACTCGTCTTATGGTTACTTTACTTCCAAGGTATTCCTGGCGTCAATTCCCTGCTGGTGCTAAGTATGTGAAGGGTTTGCCTTGACACTGTACCCGCACCCGTCTTATGGTTACTTGGTTGCCAAGGTAAGGGGTATTTTCCCGCTTACTTTTGAATCTTTTTGAATTTTGAAATTCGAAGAGTTGGTGAAAGGATAAGAACAGTCCAAACCTCTGAAACGTCGTGCGACGGTTTCTTCTGACTGTGTCAGGACGTGCAGGAAGTTATGGTGACGTGACAGTACCTGGTCATTCCAGACGCTTTTTCAGGCGCGTGGGCGCGATTTTTCGGGCGCGTGGCCGCGAAATTAATGGTACGCGTCCTTTCAACAGCTGTTGCCAGCTTGCTTTTTGCCACGTGTCATAGTTTCATTGCACCTTCGATTTCTCTCTCTTCCGCATTAAATTCATCGCATTAATTGCGATTAGTATATAAAGGGGGAGAGGGTCCTTTGCAATTCACACTTTCACTTCTCTCTTCATCTTTAACGATTTCCGGCGAATACTCACCTTTTCAATCGAGCATTCTCTTGAAATCGTTTTCTTTCATCTGCAAGATGTCTTCTCACGATGTCGAAGCTACAGCCGATGACAAGAGTACTGCTGGCGAGTGCCAGTGTGCTCTGCCTGTCGATCTGTATCAGTACGTCGTCAGGAAGTTCATGCTCGAGTCTCTCGAGCCTGAGTTTCCTGAACCCCATCAGACGGTGTACGATGCCCCCAGAGGCAAGATCGGGGTATATGCTGCATTCTTTGTTTATGGGAATCTTAGGTTCCCATTGACAAAGTTTGTGTACAGTGTCCTGGAGAGGCACGGTGTGCACCTGACCGAGGTGCACCCGATGGCGATTGCCAAGATTCGGCACTTCGAGTGGGTGTGCCGGATTCTGGGCATTGAGCCCTATGTTGACCGCCTGATGACCTTCTACTCTTGGAGGTGCATCCAGGGGTGGTATACCCTGATAACCCAGATCAAGGGTTTGAAGATTTGCGCAACCGAGCGCAGTCTTCGTTCGTGGAAGCGGGAGTTCTTCTACATCTCCGCTCGTGCCATCCCCCTTGCCATGAAATTCAAGAATGGGCAAGCACTTCCCAGCCTTCACGCCTCCAACTACCAGGAGGCGGAATGGTTCTCGAAGATATCCCGAGTCCAATCTCCGGTTTACCGGTTTGCGGAGTCCGGGATGGTGATGCTGGGGATGAGCCGGGTGTGGAAGGATGCGGATGCGCAAAAGATCCCAATCGTCCTTGAATACGGTTCGAACTCTGTTCCTTACGGTATGCTCTGTTTCTTTTTGTTAATTTAGAATCTCTTCTAACTTCTTTCCTGTTTATTTCAGAGGGGAACGACTTGCAGTCGCTCATGTACCCGCGGGAAGCTGACGGTCCCGCTCGGATGGGTACTCGCGCTCTAGACGAGAACGAGTTGCCCATCCTAGAACAAACGGCGGATCGGTTAGTGGAGGTCTACCCGCTAGGCCACGAGATCCTGAGCGCCAGGCGGCCAGGTAAGGCGCTATTCAACCCTCGACCCCTCAATGTTGAAACCTCTGCTGGAATTCCTCTAATCGTATGTTCTGATGAGGAATCCGCAGATGGTCCTCCGTTGGTGCGGAAGAAGAAGGCTGCCGGCGGAAAGGGGAAGGAGAAGGTGGCCTCCACTGCCGATCCGGTGCCTCGGTCTGATTCGGAGACCGAGAGCGAAGAGGTGGCGGGGAATCCCGGTGGTGATAAGACCACCGCTCCGGAGGCTGCGACGATTGTTACCTCGGAGGGCCCAGGATGACAATGGTGACCGGCGTGAAGAGGCCGGCTCCATCGGGTTCTTCCCCGCCCGTCCGCACTTTCAGGCTCAAGAAAACCCGTAAGTACAAACTTCCTTTATCTTTAACTTCATAGTCTTCCATCATTAATACTTATCTTCTTTGTGCAGGCGTGGATGTTGACGCATTCCAGGGTGGAGCGCAGAGTACCCCTCCGCCTATGACGGTAGGCTTGGTCAGCCTACCTGAGGCGACGACCCAGGCGCCTGCGCCTGCTTCCGCTGGTTCAGTTGCTCACTCATTTGAGCCGACTGTTCCAGCTGTGATGACGTCACCGCCGGCTGTGAGTGCCATTTTTACCGCATCTTTCACCGAGCCGGCGGTTACTTTTGCTGCGGACTCCGCAGCGGCGACCGCGGTGGACTTCACCATGCCTCCTCCGTCATCGGCCTCGACGGCCGATCCTTCAGGTATGCATGGGGCTTCTCGCCAACCTCTGCCTCCTTCCCATCTACCTGACCTCTTGGACGGATTTCCCTTGGGTTCAGGTGACGGGTTTGGCGGCTATCAGCCTGTTATTGACCCTACAGGTGCGTAGGGTTCTCTTGGCCTATTATTATATATATATATATATATTTTTATATATCATCTTTTCCTAACTGCTTTTTGTTTTTTGCAGTGTCGGATTCCAATGAAGTGTATGTTCCACGATGGAACATCCGCCGAGGAACAACCCTTCGCACCCCTGTGGAGTGCGTGGATTGGGCTCGTCACGCAGCTCCCAGTGGTGCGTTGGGGGAAGCCATGGCTAGCTACCAGGAGGGTAGGCTAACCAATGAGCTTCGGGTTCTCCTGGCCCGGATGCAGCCGCGCGTCGAGCTGCTTTGTTGTGAAAACGACAAGTTAAAAGCAGCTCGCATTCAAGAGGTGGCTCAGGCGCGGGCTGTCCGGGAGGAGAATAGGAGGCTCTCCGCCACGGCTGCAGAGAAGGAGAAGGCATTCAAGGCCCTTGAAGTTGAGGTTCAGGCCCGTCTCGAGGCCCGTTCCAAGGCTGCCCAAGCTGTTAACGAACAGCTTCGGCTGGCTAAGGAAACTGCTAGGAACGCAACTGAAAGGGCCACCAAGGCTGAAGCTGTTGCTGAGCCTCTACGCCTCGAGAATGAGGAACTTAAAGCTAAATTAGAGGCGCTTCAACAGGCTCATGATGCCTTGGCGATGGAGGACGCGAAGAAGCTCCAAGAGATCCTGGACCAGAGGGGCGTGCTTGACCACACTGAGCGGAAGCTAAAGGGCGTCGAAGAGGCTGCTGCAAAGGAAGTGTTGCTTGCCAACCTTAATAAAAGTGAAGCCGAACGCGCCTGTACCCAAGCTCAAGCCGCCCTCCAAGAAGCTCTGGTTGCCAAGGAATGGCTTCTTCGAGAAGCGTTGTCTCAGGTAAGCTTTTCATGTCTTTACGCTTTCCTTTGTAAATAGAAAAGGTTCTGATACTTGTATTTTTTCTTTGTAGGTTGTGCATCGGGTCTTCTCAGAGACGTCTTATGACGATGCTATGAGCGCAGCCCTCAACGCTTCTCATGAGGATGGGGAAAAGGCCGGCTTCCTGCTTGGTCTAGGGTTCGTTGAGAAAGGCATCCCGCCTTCCAACTTCCCTTTGTATGATGTGGATACTGAAGCTGTTTATGACCAAGCAGTGAACCAGTATGCCGCCTTCCCGCATCCAGTGGTGGAGAAGGTGAACGAAGTCGCTGCTGCTGATGATGGGCTAGCTATCCTTAAAGCTTTCCTTGAACCACCACGCTCTTCTGATGGAGCGGGTCCAAGTGGAAGTGGTCCTGAAGCTTGATTCTGAAGATCCCTTTCCACCATTAGCGTAGATTTTTTGCTTTTGTATAGCTTCTTTTGTATGCGGGTATGTACCCAGCAATCTTTGTAATATTTGAATTTGATGGAATAAAGATTGTGTTAGTTCTTTGCCTTGTTTATTTTACGCATGTTTTGATCTAACTTAGCAATTTCTTTAGTACTTAGATAAGTTAACTTTTTAACGTGGTAAATTATAAGTTTGTTTCGCTTCCTCTTTCATGATTGTGCGGGTATGACCGTCACTTACACTTAGTAGGATGGCTTAACTTTACTTATATCTGACCTGCGTGGAAGTTTTCCTCATCTTTTCCTTTGAAATTTTCTAAGTGTTCAGAATAAGTTAACCTTTGAACGTGGTAGATGATAGGTTGAAGTTTTGCTTCCTTGTTCGTGATTGTGCGGGTAAGACCGTCACTTGCACTTACAAGGATGGCTAAACTTTACTTACATCTGACCTGCGTGTAGGTTTTCCTTAAAACTTGAAATTTTTACCGTTGTGTTTATGCGGGTTTTGCCGCCTTCCACACGTAACGACTTACTTCTTCCCCGATTTATGCGGTGAATACCGGCACATCAGTGTGGGAAGTTCATAAGTATAAAGGTAAGGCTATTAACACATTGTGAAAGGAGAATCATTTCCATTAGAAGTGGCTCTAGGCCTTTTCTTTACAAGTTTGGAATTGATCTACATATAACATTTGCGTAATTGAGCTCCATTCCATGTTCTTGGGATGGGAGTGCCATCGAGCCTTTCGAGCCGGTACGCGCCCTTTCCCAGAACTTCTTTGATAAGGTATGGCCCTTCCCAGACCGGGGCCAGCTTTCCTGGGCGTTCTTGGTTCGAAGCCTCGTTGTTACGCAGTATGTAGTCTCCTACATTGAAGTTGCAGAGTTTTACCCGCGTGTTGTAGTACTTTTGCATTTGTCGCTTGTAGTTCTCTTCACGCACTGCGGCTAAGTCTCTGCGTTCCTCGGTTAGCATAAGGTCCAACCGTCTTTCCGCATCATTGTCTACTGGCTGAATCAAGACCCTTGGTGAGGGTAAACCAATTTCGACCGGGACCATGGCTCAGTGCCATAAGTGAGACTGAACGGGGTTTCTCCCGTACTGGCCTTCTTCAGCGTTCTGTTTGCCCAAAGGACGTGCGGAAGCTCGTCCACCCAGCCGGATCTGTGTTCCAAGAGTCTTTTCTTTATGCCTTCGACGATGCTCTTATTTGCTCTTTCCACCTCACCATTACCTTGCGGGTGTGCCACTGAGGTAAAGGTGTGGGTGATTTGAAGTTCTTTCAGCCACTGTTGTAGCTTCTTGTCAACAAAGTTGGTGCCGTTATCGCTCACCAGATTCTGTGGAAGTCCAAAACGACAAATAATAAATTCCCAAATAAATTTTTTGATATGTTTCGCGGTTGTTTGGGCTAAGGGTTTTGCTTCTATCCACTTGGTGAAGTAGTCGATGGCTACCACTAGGAACTGAACATTTCCTGCTGCTGTAGGAAATGGGCCTGTCACATCGATGGCCCACTTCTGAAATGGCCATGAAGAGGTGACTGGAACAAGTTCATTCTTCGGGCGGTGCGTGTTGGGTGCGTAAAGCTGGCAAGACCTGCATTTTCTGATGTATGCCAGCGCATCCGTATGCATCCCCGGCCAAAAGTATCCCGCGTTGTTTAGCTTAGCTACAACAGCGCGGGGACCTGCGTGTACTCCACAGATGCCTTCGTGTACTTCCCTTAGGAGGTAGTCAGCATCTTGGTTGTCCACGCATCTTAAGAGTGGGCCAAGAAAGTTACGTCTGTAAAGGATGTCATCGATGAGTTGATAATTCAGTGCTTTACAGCGTAGTTTTCTTGCCTGTGTTTTTGACTCTGGTAGTGTACCTGCCGCAAGGTATTTTATTATTGGTGTCATCCATGTTTCTGTACCGGTTTGGATGACACAAATTTCCTTGTGCGGGACCGAAGGTGTCTCGAGGAGTTCGATGCGAATGTCCTTTCCTAAGTGGGTGAAGGCTAATGATGCAAGCTTGCCTAACGCATCCGCAGATTTGTTTTCACTTCGCTTGACGTGTGACTTTGCAGTCGTTGAAATCGCGCATAAGGGACTTTGCTTGTGCGAGGTGCAGGGCCATTGTGTCGTTCACGGCCGTGTACGTCCCGTTGATTTGATTGGCTACTAACATGGAATCCACGTGGGCTTCCAAGTGTTTCACTCCCATCTTACGCGCAATTCTCAGCCCAGCCAAGAATGCCTCATACTCGGCTTCGTTATTCGTACTTGGAAAATCCAGTCGAATAGCGTAAGTGTATTCTTGGCCTGCTGGGTTGGTTAGTTTCAGCCCTGCGCCTGAACCCTCGTTACTGGCTGCTCCATCAGTGTAGAGTCGCCAGACATCATTGATGTCTTGTGCTGGAGAGGGTTGAGCCTCTTCCTGGCACTCTTTTTCCCGCGATGCAGGTACTTCTGCAATAAAGTCGGCTAAAACCTGGCCTTTTATGGCTGGTCTTGGCTTATACTTTATCGCGTACTCCCCCAACTCAATTGCCCATTTTGCTAGGCGTCCCGATAACTCGGGTTGCCTAGAACGTTTGCAAGTTTGAAGTTGGAGAGAATGGTGATTGGGTGACCCTGGAAATATCGTCTTAACCTGCGTGAAGCGTGTATAAGTGCTAAGACTAATTTTTCGAGGGTAGAGTACCGGGTTTCTACGTCTGTTAGGATACGACTGACATAATAGATTGGCATCTGGATGCCTTTTCACTCTACTAGCAGGACTGCCCCGGTTGCTCTATCTGTTGCGGAAAGGTATAGGATTAACTCCTCTCCCGCTTTTGGTGCTGTGAGCGTTGGGAGTTCGATCAAGCGTGACCGAATCTCCTGAAAAGCTGCTTCCGCTTCTGGTGTCCAGCGGAAGTGCGTTTTCTTTAAACAGTTTCTCAACGTTGACACGAAGGGAAACGACTTATCCGCGTGGTTTGCCAAAAAGCGATTAAGTGCCACTAGTCGTCCATTCAGTGTCTGAGCCTGTTTGATGGTAGTAGGTGATTCCATTTTGATAATGGCTTCGACCTTTTCAGGGTTCGCTCTGAAGCCATCTTTAGTGACGATGACCCCCAAGAACTTCCCTTCTTCCATTCCAAAGGCACACTTGCTCGGGTTGAGCTTCATGTTTATCTTCCTGAGCGTGTTGAAAGTTTTCTTCGATGTCTTTCAACATCGCTTCTGGGTCAGGGCTTTTGATGACCAAGTCATCCATGTAGACTTCCAAGTTCCTCCCAATTTGGGCATGAAACTGGTTGTCCATCAGGCGTTGGTATGTGGACCCGGCATTCTTAAGTCCGAATGGCATCATTTGGTAACAAAATGTGCCATCGGGCGTCCGAAAAGCGGTTTTGTCCTGATCATCAACGGCCATGTGGATTTGATGGTACCCCTTATACGCGTCCAGGAAGCATTTAAGGCGGAACGGTGCCAACGAATCCACCTTAAGATCAATTTCGGGTAACGGATAACAATCTTTGGGGCATGCTTTGTTCAAGTCCTTGAAATCTATGCACATGCGCCATTGTTTGTTATTCTTCGGTACCATAACGGGATTTGCAACCCAAGTTTGATATCTACTAACGCGTACGATGCCTGCGTCAAGGAGTTCCTTGACTTGGGTTCTACACGCGTTAGTTTGTTCTGGCCCCATTACTCTGCGCTTTTGTGCGATTGGCGTAACAGCCGGATCGCATTTGAGCTTATGCTCTGCCTTACTTCGGGGTACACCAGTCATGTCAGCTGGTGTCCACGCGAAGATGTCAGCGTTTTTCTGTAATAAGCGCTTGAGTAAGGTGCGTGTGGGATCAACAACTGTTGGGCCAATGGAAACGGCCTGGTCAGGGTACTTGCCGTTGAAGGCCCATCTTTCTGGCTCGGTGATGGTTGGTTTAGCCATCTTTGGTTTGGGTTTAGATGAGATAGATGCGATGCATACCTGGGGAATGCCGGTGATCATCGCTACACCCTCAGCTGTTGGCCATCCCATCATGCCGTGGACTGAGGATACCACGGCGTTGAATCTTGCCATCCCGTCTCTTCCGAAGAGAATGTCGTATGTGTGGTGTGGCTTCCTCATTACGACAAAATCCACGTCTTCTGTGCGTGAGTGATTCCCGTCCGTAAGAGTGACGGGGAAAGATAGGATGCCCAGGGGGGTGTTTGTGCTGCCATCGAACCCTTCCATCGAGGCGCAGATCGTTTCCAGGCGCTCTTTGTCTTCGTCATCTAGCTTGTCGAAGAACTGCCTGTACATCACTGTTGACGAGGCGCCGTTGTCAGCAAGAGTGCGAGAAGTGATGTAGTGCCCCAGCTGGTATTTTGATGACGATAGGGCCTTCTTTGCTGGGTCCTCCTGGCACTCGCGGGAAGCGCACCTCAGCTTCCTTCCACGCGCATGGTTCTGTCGTTCGCCTTTTTCTTCCTCTGATCTTACCATGAACCATGTTGATGCTGATGTCAACGGGCTTTCTTCCATTGCCTCGGTACCGGTTGTCGTTCCTTCCTCCCTTCTTGATTGATGCCACCAGGTGTGCAAGTCTTCCATCCTTGACGAATGCTTCAACAATATCCTTCAAGGATGTACACTCTTCCGTGCTATGACCTTTTGTCCCGTGGAAGTCACAGGATTTGCTCTGATCCGCATTGGGTCGCTGCCGGATCATTGGAGCTTTTGGCCATGGTAGCTTTTCAGTGGCAAATATCTCCGTGACGCTTTTGGTGAGTGGCGTCCACCGGTGTTTTTGGCTTGAAGGGTGTGTGTTATTTCTTCCGCCAACAAGAGGGTGAGAGCTAGATGAGGTGTCAAAGTTTACACTTGACTGCCAAATACCTAGCTTCCTCTTTTTGTTCTGCCGGGCGATCCGGACATTGTTTTCTCTAGTCCTTTGCGTGTAGAGGTGTGTACTCTGGGGAAGATCCCTTCCCAGTTGCTTCTCCGTCTCGGCAAAGCGCTTGGCCGCCGTCATGATGGCATCCTATGTGGATGGCATGCCGTCCTTACCCGTCAATGTGCGGATAAGCTCTGGGTATTCGGCGCCCTGGATGAAAGCGGCGCGAACAAGATCTTCACTTATGTTGCCCAGACTTAGCTTTTTGGAGTTGAAGCGAGTGATGAAGTCTAGTAAAGATTCATCCTCCTCTCTAACGCAGTTGAGGATCGTCCACTGTTCTTCAGTATATTTCCTTTGTTGGCTGAAGTGTTGGCTGAACTTGTTCTGAAAGTCCGCCCAATCATATATGTGGTGGACCGGTAAACGATCGAACCATGCCCTGGCCGCTCCAACCAGAGTCATCTGGAACATATAACACCACGTGGGTTCCGTCCAGTTACTGACGGTTGCCCCCGCGATGAATCTGTTCAAGTGGTCGTTTGGGTCGGATAGACCATCATAAGTGCCAATGTTGGACATTTGTTTGGCACTTCTCGGGGCGATTGCTTCCGCAATGTCCCTTGCAAACTTCGACTTTCCTGCATTTGCAGCAGTTGGTCTGAAGGTTTTGGAGAAGTCCCGCGGGTTTCTCTCCGCATTCGTTGGTTTAAAGGCTTCCCCAAAATTCCTTGTCGGTTGGAAGTCCGTTTCCTTACGCTTCCCTTTTGCCTTATGGCGAGGGTTTGCGTCGGTATCGGATTCTTCCCGCTCATCGTCTGAGTACTCGCACTCACTGTTCATATTGAGATGTTGGCGAGTACTGCCGAATTCGTCAGCCTGTTGAACTGAACGCAAGCGTTCATCCAACTCAGCTTGGAACTCTTTCTGGCGTGCTTCGGCCCACGCCATAACTTGATCTAGTGTTTGGCGATGGACCCTCGTTCGTTTTTCCAACTGGGCATCAGTGAACCCCAGTGGAATATTTACTGCACTTGCCCCGGCTTGGGTAACCGGGGTAGTGTTCGTAAGATTTGTATAACCGCCGGTGTTCCCCCCAGTTGCTGGGGTTGTGGTTACCGGGGTTTCTTGGTCGATTACTGGCCTTGGGACCGGAGTAACGTTAACCATTTCTTCAGAAATTTTGAAAAAACTAAGAATTAGTTCTAGCTTTTATGCACGGATGGCGCCAATGAAGAAACACTAACCGACCCCGGGCAGATTACGGGTAACCTGGGGGTTAGATAGATGTTTCCCACGAGGGGATGAGGTCCCGCAGAGAAGGTTGTTCTTCAGGGGACCTGCAAAACAGACACCGTAAGCTCGTCACTGAGAAGGGGGGGGGGTTCCTCCTTGTGACCACCCTCCGGCGTGAGAATCAGACTAGATTGCTCTGAATATAAGTGTATATTAAGAGATTGCTAGATAAGAATGAGATATCAGATGATGTCCTTACCATTCCAAGGTGTTGGAGTATTTATAGCCGAATGTAGGTTTCCTAGAAGGTACAGCCGGCTGAATAGTATTCCTGTTCCACCAACAGTGGACTACGCACAGGCCATGCTGGTTGGTGGATAGGCTACGGCCGACAGTAACAAGGTCGGCTGTACACTGTTCCTTTACTGCCGGCTACGCACTGTTCCACCAACTGTAGGCTGCGCACGTCCCATCGTAAGGGTTGGTGAGTAGGCAGCGGCTAATAGTGACAAACAGTACTAGAGGGTGCTCCTCCTCGTACTGTTGTCGGTGAGCTGTCACCCTGTGATTGGTTCATGGGCTGTTCTGGTCAAATCGTCTGTTCTGCCCATACCTTAGTAGGTATAGTACAAAAGATCTTCCAGAAGCATACGGACTGGCTCATTTAGGCGGGAGTATTCCCGCCTTGCTCATTCCTTCATGTGACTACTGAAGTAGCTAGTGCCTTGTGCGTGTAGCCTTGCTGTTAGTGCGGGTAGCCTTCCCTGATGGCTTGTATCCGCAACTGCGGGAACAGGCGGGGTACTTCACCATTGGGAGGCTTTCCCTGCGGGTACAGCTGGCGTACTGCGCGTAAGGTTTTCTCTGAGCATGGTGGGTCCTGCGGGAGCAGTTGGTCGTTGCGCAGACGTCCCTGTTCAAGGTGAGTCTTGCGGGTCCAACTGGGCTCTACTGGGACCTACCTCTTCACATAACCTTAGCCCACCCATATCACAAAACATGATATATAGATATAGAAAACTCAGAAGCTATAAAAAAGTCTATTAAATATAAATAATTTAATAATTTATAATAACAAGGCATATATGTCCAAGATATGTTCAAAATTTGACTAATAATTCTTATGGGTTTTCTCCGGCAATTATGCAATGGTGGAGGTGGCCTCGTACCAAATTTTATTTTTATTTAACTGGATTGAAATATATATTTTGATGACTTATTCGACTTTTAAAGTGAAAGTTCGGCACATTTTTATCTATTTTTCATTTATACTTTTGAAAAGTGATAAATAAACAAACGATTGACTTTGACAAGTCAATTGGGAAACAACCAGCTAAATCTATGAAATTTTAATAATTAAATTGATATTGTTTTGAAGATTCTAATATTTAATAGTATCCATATACAAGTAGGGATGAGCATGGTACCGGACCGGTCCCGATCCCGAAAATCCCTAATTCTTGGTACCGGTACCGAAATATTCAGTTCGGTACCGATACCGGGACGGTACCCGGGATTATACCAGTACCGGAGGTAAAAAATCGGGTTATTGTAGTACACTAGTACCACTATATAAATGGGACTAACGGATCCGGCCAAATGATCATTTAGGCTATACCCATTGGCAATCCAAGATTGCAAACCCTCAATTTCTTTTTTTTAAAGAAAAAATGGATTTAATTAACCAATCGGTTCGATGGCTCAAACAGTCAAACAAGATTGCAATCTCAAATTTGGTCAACTTGTGACCACATGTCACAATGTGAGTGGATGTAATTTTCTTTTTTTTTTCTTTTTTATTCTCACCAATTAATTATATATATTTTTTGGTTTTTGTTTTATAATTTACTTGTTATATTTAACTTTAAAAAAATATATATATAAAAACATAGTCTTACTTAGTTTTTTTATGAACATTCCGGCATAAATTTCGTTAAAATGGAGTTCGTTTACAAAATCGTATTTTTAAAAGAAAATTAAAATTTTATCCATTATTGAATTATCTTATCTGAACCATTAGTTTAGTAAGATTTTCTGGATAAGATTTATAATCTAAAAAATCAAACAATATCTCATTCAGAAAAATAAAATAAATATCTAAATTCGTATTTTAACCCTATAAATATTGTAAGAACTTTCATATTCACTCACACCGTCCATATCTCTCTGATTTCATATTCCTACCATGAATAATCAATTTTCAAACTTTCACATGAATCTTGGAGATTCTGGAAATTATCGCAATACCCAATTCTTTAAAAACTCTCGGCCCTTTTCAAATCCAACTCAAGTTCTTGTCAATGAAAACATTTATTTTTATCATTAATATGTGTAATTTTGTATTTCATGCTATGATTGTAACTTATTTTTATTTATTTTATAAAATGTGTTTGATTAATATATATATTTAAAGTTTTCAATTATATAATATATTTTTTAAAAAATATAATTACTTAATTATATTTATATAGCTAATCAAAACTAATTAGAAATTGAATTTTCTTAATAAAAAAGGATACGATTGGGTTGTTAATGGGAGTATAAGATTGGGATGAGTTAAATTATTTAGATCGAGAAGAGAGAAATTACTTTTAAAATGTAAGATTCGGATTGTGAGATTGTGAATGGGTATAGCCTTACATGGGTGGTAGATCACTTAGGGATTGCTGGCGTGTGAGTGGTATAGCATTGCCCGTAGCTTGGTAGGGTGGTTAGTGTGCATATATTTTTAAACCAAACCGTTTTTAAGTCGACCCATTTCAACTATTACCCGTTCTGACTTGTGACCCGAACTCACATGACCTGACCTATCTACAAACATAAAACAATTTCTTCAATTTAACAAATAAATAAATAAATATAAAAAAAATAAGCATTCCAAACGCCTTTTTTAACTTTCTTTTAGAAAATCAAAGAATTTTTGAATTCCAATAAAAATGGGATTTGATCGGATTTGATTTACATACTGAATTTATCTCTCCTCCATGCAAACACGCCATGTCACTGTATATAAATTTCAATTTATTTGAATTCCTACAAATTCCGTTAACCGAACACGACCTAACATTACATGGTTGTTGATACTTGCCAACCATCAAACGAAGAATACCGGGTGTTAACTAAGATGATATTATCAAAATCTGTTTACTTAATAACAATTAGATTACTATAATACTTAAGCTTTAAGTTAACTAGTTTGATTCGGTAGTCTCATGCAAAAATGAAACATGAACGGAATCGAAGCTTACAACAAAGCAAACATGTTAGGATAACAAAAAGAAATCAAAAATAAATACCACTTTGAAGACAAGATGGCTTTCTAATTCAATATGCAGTTAAACCTCATTCACTCTTCCGCCATCTACTTTATTCAGATTCTATATCTTTTATGCTTTCACGTTCCCCCCATGACCACCATCTCATGACCACCACCTATAAAACCCTCCTTGTGTCTTCTTTGCAACACTGTCATACGTTTTTCTTAAAAGCTTTTGTACAATGGAGATTAAAGGACAAAGCACAGGTCAATACAAGGTCCCTGTGGTTTGTTTGTTGATCATACTTTTGGATCTTATAGCTGGAATTCTCGGCATTCAAGCTGAGGTCGCACAAAATGAGGTATGTATTTAGAGGCGTCAATTTCGATCTACTCATTTACTAGCTCCAATTTACTCTTTGCTTAATAGTAATTACTACTAAAAGCCTAATGGTATCATGGTTCATGCTAAATATGTTCCTTCATACATGTTTTGAGGGTTCTAGTCCCATCATGAATATTGATACACGCGGAGTTAGAAATAATAGGTTTATAGAATTTGTGAGTTATCGTTCTAAAAGAATGTTAATATCGGGTTGGATTGTACTTAACTTCCAAGAATTGTCAATCACTCTAGTAAAGACATAATCGTGTTCTACATTCTTATTTTATTTGTCAGTCATGTAAAAAATTACTAATAAAAACCATACACCACTTTGACTTGCCCATTTTGCCACCTCAAGCTCAAGTGCACCCATAAGGCCATAATAATTACATTTTGTGGAATTTTACAGGTGCAAAGTTTAACTATGTGGATCATTGAATGTAGAGATCCAAGTTACAAAGCCTTTAAGTTAGGATTTGCAGCAGTGGTTCTCTTGGCATTTGCACATGCCATCACAAACCTACTCAGTGGCTGCCATTGTGTACAGTCCGTTGAAGTGCTCGACTCTGTCTCGTATAACAAGCGGTTGGCTTTCGCCTCCCTTATTCTTTCATGGTACTTTGGTCACTGAGTTTTTCTTCTACCATAAGCATATATACATATAGAAAGAGTAATTAAAACTTTAAAACTTGTATCAGGATCACACTCATTGCCGGATCCTCCATGCTGATAGCTGGAGTCATGGCAAATTCTGGTTCAAGAAAATCTTGTGGAGTTTCACACCATCGTTATCTCTCTATTGGCGGCATTGCGTGTATTATTCATGCAATGTTTGCAGTGTGTTATTACGTATCTGCCACTGCTGTTGATCGAGAAGAAGAGAAGTTGAACCCGAAGATGAACCCATGTGGTCTTGTGAACCTGCCAGCACCATAGGGACCTGCATGTGTTGAACTTCTACAGTTTGTACTTTGATTTTCGTTGTTTAATTAGAAGATATGTTTCTAAATCAAGTTCGATTCTTAATCCACAAATGTCACAAAAGAGATGTTGTATTAAACCTAAGTACTACTTTAATGAACTATGATTCTTTCGAAACTCAGAAGCTTATAATCAGATTTCTTGAAATCATTACCATCCGCTAATGGGAAATTTACCTTCTTTTGTCAACACTAATAGGAGAGCTCGCGCGTTGCGGCGGGTACACAATGGGAATTCGGCCAGTAACTGTTTAGTTCATGATTGCCATAGTCGCTTTTCCATGGTTTTATGTGACAATTTTGTGCATATGGATATAAAATAGTTGTGTAGCTACAACGTATCTACCATAGTTGTGTAGCTATGCGACAATTTTGTTACTTTATGTGTAAAATGTTAATGTAAATGTTGAAGTTGTTTTTTTTTTCTATTTTTTTGAAGTTTTTTACCGGGGATGGTAGGTAAATATTTTGGTTTTTTTACTTTTTTATTTTTTCATACTTTTATATTTTTTAATTAATTTTTGATTTTTTTGAAGTCTTTTTTACCTGGGATGGTAGATAAACATTTTGGTTTTTTTACTTTTTTTTTCGGTTTTTTGTTTTATTATTTTTTAATTATTTTTTTAGGAGTATTTTTTTTTCTCTTACAAAAATGATGTGATGTCGGTGATTGAATGTGCACCATAAGTGAAGAGGTATGTACCCGCCTCAACACCGAGCGAGGCGGGTCAACCCACAAGATATGGACAAGAGGCTTGAAATCAAGACATTATGAAGGCACAAAGCCAAAACCTACGCGCATGGCGCATATCACATATGCTCACGCATATCACATATGCTCATGCATCATATGCTCAGGCACCACAGATGCTCAGGCATCACATATGCTCAGGCATCATATGCTCAGGCACCACAGATGCTCACGCATCACATATGCGCGTGGCGCATCTGCGCGTGGCGCATATCACATGCTCGTGCATATCACATCTGCGCATGAAACATCTGCGCGTGAGAATAAAGAGAAGACCTCGCGCATCCTCAGGATAGGCGCGTATCACACATGCACATAATCAACCTCGTCCTTATCCAAATCAGTATTAGGGCAACCTTGATTGTGCACGTCAGACAACCTTCCAGAAAGTATCTTTTTAAGGAATAAGAATATGATGATGTTGACAGCTGCCAATGAAAGATGGACAACTCAGCAAAACCTATGTGCTACCACGTGATTATAACCAATGAAAAAGCACCAGGTGTCCCAAAGGACACGTGGCGCAAATCAATTGGAGGAGGCCAACAAGGCCCTAATTAGGTCTGAGCCCAATCATGGAAAACCCTAGCACTATAAATACAGCATCAACTCCACAAGGAGAGGGATGATAACATACAGTCACATCCAATTACATACAGTTACAGAGTATTCAGCTATTAAGCAATACACTCCAAATTCCTTACTCTCATAATATTATCTTCTCCTACAAACACTTATTCTCACACCGGAGGGTTACCCCAAAGAGGACCCCTCTGTCCCTTTCTGAGGGGTAAGTTTACGGTGCTGTTCATTTTGTAGGTGGAAGAATCCAGATCCAAGAGAAACCATCGGTGAAATAGCATAATCACACCCGAGGAAAGTAGATCGTCTACCAGTGAGTCGATCCACGCTTCTTCAATAAGGTTGTGGGGAATTGATCAATGGTTGGGAAGGGCATAGGGGTGGGTTAAAGTAAAAAAGAGAGTATTCTAGAAAACAAGGCTTTTGTGACAGCGTTTCTGGTCTTAAAACTGTCACAATTGCCTGTTGCAACCGTTTTCCAACTGTAAACACGGTGAGAAAAGCGCAGCTCGCAATTGCTCTGTGCGACCGTTTTGTGACTGCTGTTTTATTTGCTACCACTTCTGCCGTCGCAAATTGCTACCACTGCAGCCATCGCAACTCATTGCTACTATGGTCGCAACTCTTTGCTAGGTTGCAACTCTTGCGACAACTGCTGAGGTCGTAACTCTTGCGACAACTAATTCCGTCGCAATCTTGACTGTTTTGCTACCGCTGCGGCCATTTTTGGTTGCAAAAACAATAACTAATAAGTAAAATTGTAAAAATAACATATATACAAATTCTTACAAAATCATTTCAATATAAATGCAAGCACAAATCAAACTAAAATTTACTATTAAATATGTTTAATATTAACAAAATTTTATTATTCAAGTTCTATAAACCAATACAAAAATGAACGTTCTTCTAGCCATACACGCATCGAAAACCAAAACTAACAAAATACTAAAAATCAATTTTATCTACGAATCTTCTATCATATCGCTTTACCCAAAGTATCAATTTCAGCATACATGCTTTCAATACCAACCTCTTTCGTTATGGCAGTTGCAATTGACCAGTTATCCCGAGTAACTATAATACTGTTAATATGCATTGACTGACCTAAGAAAACATATCATGTGTGCAACATCAAGTTTGACCAGGTCAATGACTGAAAAAGCACCAACAACCTCCCTATCAAACGCCACTATTACATTGTATGGCTAAAAATATATGAAACACAAACCTCTTAAAATTTCCTAATATACATAATGAATCAATAATAACATAATCATGAAACATTTATGATAGAAACAATGAATTTAAGCAAGATTAAGATCATACCTCGTGGCGAAATCGAAACCGAAGCTTGCAGGAGTTGAGTTTTTCCTAGTTCAGGAGCACCCAATCAGTGTTTTCAAGGACATATTATAATACAAACCTTTGGCGAAAACGTGCTAAACAACATTCACTCAATAACAGCTCCAATTTTCAACCTTTCGCCGGGGACACTCACAGCTAAAGAAATCTTATGCACCACTCCCAACTTTCACCTTAATTTTTCTGTTACTCCCAAAGTAACTGAACAATAACTTCGTTAGCGTTATTGCCTACGATTGACCATCTTTAAACACATCGCATGCTTGCTTCAAGCAAGAAGCAACCGCTTATATCAAGTCCACAAGAAGTTCAATGTTACCACCATTAACAAAGTTATTCATTGCCATTGAATTCATAATGTGTTCTCTGCTTTCTAAACTTGAACTGTACCTGACCCTGAAATTATACGTTAAGAATAACAAAAAAAATGCAAAAATACTATAGTTAAACCGATACCACGCCGTACCTCCATTGTTTGTAATCCGAGAATAATTGTATTCAGCATCACCTAATGTAAAAGAAATCAAATTAATATGTGGTTCATTTACATGATCAACTGAAGCAGGTTAGAAAGAAAGAAAAAGTAACATACAGCACAAAGTTTCTTGGTGCCCTTGATAGCAGGCCTCATATTATCCAAGGTTTCTTATTTAAACAAAACATCATACTCCGCACTTATGATAAAACAAAAAATAAGAACATATGGATATCTAACAATCAACTTCATATACATGTTAACAGATCCTATCTTGGCGGGGTCCGCCGGCAGCGGCCCTAGTAGCAGGGTCCAAGGGGCTGCACCCCGGGCAGGGTTCAAGGGGCGGCGCCCCTCGCTTTATTTCGGGCATATGTTGTTTCATTAAAATCATATTAGAAAATTAATTTTAATTAATTTTCGTTACAGATTTAATAAACCAACAAGAGCGCATTTTCAGTTATTAGATAACTTTGTGATAACTGCAAAACAGTTATCATTATCCCTATCTCAAAGTCTAATATATTTGTCTGATCATACGATACAATCTTTGGTTCATTATACTCTCACAAATATCATACTCAAGTCTTGCTCAAATTAATCTGAGTTTCATCCGGTCAAAATAGTTGGGAGCCACAAATCATTTTGATATGATAATGTTTACACGACTCTCAGATATCCAAAGATACTCGTTTGCAGAAATTCCCCAACAGGCCTTCCCCTGCAATTTTTGCTAATGTAGAAAATAAATTAGTTTCGATTAAGGATAATTATACACGGACATGATCCACGATTCAATGGGCTTGGAATTGGGTGCGGTATGGGTGATCTCATGGAAACGATAAATAAGACAGGTATTTTTTAAAGAGGTGACACGTGATCCTGGGTCTCGGATGACAAAGAAACTGAAGTCAACACGAAGAGGGTGAGACTGAATTTGGAAATTTATAATGGTGGTACACGTCCACAATGGTTATTTCCTTGGAATAATTGGGTTCCGCTCGAAGTCAACTATTTCACATGTAGGGTAGAGCTACATAGAATACCGACTAAAGAAGCATTGGTGTTCCGAGGGCTGGAGATGGTGGATACGAATTGCGTAATTGTGGGCTTAGGGTGGAATCAACTAATCATCTTTTTTTTTTCAAATGTCCACAGGCTGTGATGATTTGGAACTAGGTGGGGCTTTGGCTAAAGATCCCAGCACCAGTGGACATTTGACTTGGTGAAAGATTTGTTTGAATTTGTAAATAATTCAACGGTTAAAGACAAATAGGAAATTGGTCTAGGCGATTTTTTTATAATGATATGGCTAATTTGGAGGTGTAAAAACGAGACGATCTTCAAGAAATGTCGGGTACGTGATATTAAACTGGTGGAATGGTTAAAAACTAGACCTTTGATGTCGATCTTGTTGTGTTTGTATTTTCGTTTGTTGTTGTTGGTTTCCGGTGGTTACTGGTTAGGCTTATTTGGGCTTTTCATGTGGGCCTAGCCGGTAAAAAAAAGGTATTTAAGCAGAGGTGCACAAAAAACTCGAACCTGGAGCCGGACCTGAAAAAAAACCCGGAACCGGTTTTTTTTATAACTGGGTTTTAATACCCGAATCTGTACCCGACCCTACCCGTAGGGTACGGATATGGTATGCATTTTAGTACCAAAATCCGTACCCGAACCGGACCCGATTTGTACCCGGTAATACCCGAAAACCCGAACCGGTTCCATGCCCGGAACCGGTTTTTCCAATAACCAAAACCGAGTTGTTCAAATACCTGATCTATACCCGAATTTACCCGAAAAATAATTGGACAATACCCGGAAAATACCCCTAAAAAGTGCAACCCCTAAAAAATTCCAATCTATACCTGGAAAAAACCCGAAAATATGGTTTTTTCAATACCCGAAAATAGGGTATTCGAATACCCGGTTTTAAAATACCTGGTTCTATACCCAACCCGAACCCGATACATAGGGTATGGTTTAGATGCAAGACTCGGACCCGAACCCGATCCGGGTATTGCTAATACCCGAACCTAGATTTTTCTAATACCCGATTTGTGCACCTTTATATTTAAGGGCTTTTCATTTATTCATTAAATAATCATCATTCGATGGAACACTTCTCATATTACTTTAATTAATCCGACAGAGAGTTTATTTTGCAATTGCATGTCCTTATTTAAGGGTATTACTTTATTTGGCCTATTTAAGGGTATTACTTTATTTTGCAATTATCCATAAACCAACTATCCAATTGCAATTGTTGGTATAAATATTTATTTTGCAATTGTCGTTATGCATAGTTATTTCTTTTTATAAGCCAAGATGCCATGTACCACGCCTATTCTTTCTTTTGTAATTCGAGCATGTGACATACCACTAAACTCTTTCGTAAATGCCTAACTGCTATTTGAGTATCTGGTCAAACAAAAAACAATTTCGCAAGGAATCACCCACGTAATCAAATGTATTTTATGTGCAAAATTAATGATTTGCACGTTGCATAAATATGCACAAACGCATGTGAATGCTTGATACATGATAGTATTTACAATAGCAAGTATGTGAATATTAGCACTTATTTAAAAGAGAAAATGAACAAAATAACTATTTAAACCAACAACATTCACTAGTCAAGCTTTTAAGGAAATATGTCATAAAATAGTAATTAAGTTTCAAAAATATTATAATAAAGTCACTCACGCAAGTTTCTTTAAATCGGATAAGTAAATCTTCAAATCGAGCCTCAACTTTATTTTTGTGTGTGTCTAGAAAGCAATGGGGGAGAACACATGTCGATATTTGCAATATATATAGCTATATTTTTAAATATAAATGTTAATTATATTTAAAAAAATAAAAACTAAACTTTACGTTACTACTCCACAACATAAAAAAATAGATAAAAAATTTTCTCATTGGAACAAAAACATAGCTTGTTAAAATCTATAAAATTAATAATTGATGACCGTCAAGTCATGCAAAAACATCTATAAAATTCTAGTAATGTTCCCTTAACTAGCGAGGGTATATAAGATGATGAACCCAGTTGGAAAATACTAATCAAGTTAGTTGTTTATCAAGTAATTATATTGCGGAGGACATAAGATGTTAAGCAGTTTATAATTAGTTTGTTTGTAAAAAAATTAATGAGAAAATAGTAGCCACCTTGGGCTTTAGATTCAATAATGTAATAACCTAGCTTTGTTCATTGATACTTCATTAACGGGACTCTATAGGTGAATTGGTATTAAGTGATGATTAAGAAACTGAACTTAACGGGTGCTATTACATAATCAACAATCCGATTAGAACTTGTCAATCTAATACCTGGACATGAAGTACTAACCATGAACGTCATGATATTGTTTAACTTTCAAAACACAAGTTAAGTTTAAGAAAATCACACGATTATAAAAAAACTTTAATCTCAAACCATGAGCAAAACTGTAATCAAAAGTTTCTCACATGTATCCTATATTTGGAGGTAATTACAAAGGGTTTTAGCCTAGAAACAAGATGAATACAATAAACTTGATGTTAGATTGATTCACCAAGGATTATTGCTTGATTAGAATGTGTTGGATGGGGGTGGATAACCTTTGGAAATCGTCCAAAACGGTTGTGGAAAGATGTTTTTCGATTTAGGGTTAGTTTTCCTTAAATATGTGGTTGAAAAACAGATTCAACACAAAAAATTTCGACAAGAGGTAGGGTTACACCCTTAGTGCGTATGGCTACCTGAGTAAAAGGACATGAGGTTACTCCCTCGTCCAACCATATTATGCCCCACATAAGTTGAAGTATGTTTGGTTTTTCCAAGTACAGAGCAGAGTTACGCCCTAGTGGAGTAGGTTTACTCCCCAAACAAAATGCTTATTTCTTTTCATTTTTAATTATATCTTCAATCTAAGCCTACACATGTTTCCTCTTTAATAGTAATTGATTATTCTTCATCTACAAGCTTCCAGAATAGCTTGTTTAAGCCCCGATTACCTGCAAACTTAAAAGAACTCAAAGTAATCGTATTCGATACATATAATAGTTAGAATGTACGATCGACATTAAACATTATAAACACATCCTTTTACCCGCTCATCACATCCCCACACTTAACCTTTTTTGTCCCTAAAAAAATTTCAATGGAATCATAATCAGAAACCGGTTTTCAAAACATTTAGGTTACTTGATAAATGACATATTAGCACAAAAACCGCAATTACCGGTATTTTTCTTTCCAAAACATTTAAGATTCCCAGCTTGCGATATTAATTTGCAAAAATAGACCATCTCAAAACAGCATTTCCGCTACATTTATCCAAATAAAAGAATATGTCAAGTACTTATGACAGCTTTGGAGTTGGTAGGCCAGTAGCAAAGGCAAAGCCTTTTGCTTCTTAAATACCGTAAGGTCTTGGGTTCAAATCCCAAAAAGTATAAAAAGTTGGCTAGGTAGCTTGGCATCTGGCCTTATAAATTGAATAGTTGTCTTAGAAGCCTTAAATATTGGCTTAAAATAAAAAAGATAAGAGTTAACTAGGTAATTACAGCTCTTCAGCGATAATGAGTTGGTTAGCCTCAGCCCATAAAGCCACCCGGCGTTTCGTCAGTTGTCAGCAGTATCGTCTTCATGGAGGTTCGAACTCGGGTTGTGGTGATCATGCTTGGAAGCCACCATCCTCATTTTGTACCTCAACAATAGTAAATTCTGCTGACTACAGGTTGGAACCACCCTTGATCTATATTAATTTGTTTTTTTATGTAACTTGATTCAATCTTTTACATCTCATGCATCATTTTCAGATGGAAGAAGAGTAAGGTGGCTGTTGATATAACTTCAACAGAAACCATAAAACCAGCTTCTCCAACTCCACATCATCTAAGAACCTACAAGCTATCAATTATTGACCAATTATATGTTGATTGCTACACCCCTTTGACATTATTTATTCCAAATATGAATATAGCTAGTTCTACGGAGATTGTAAAGAGTCTCAAGAAATCGTTATCTGAGATTCTAAGTTGCTTTTATCCGCTTGCCGGAGAAGTTAAAGATAACTTCCACATCGAGTGTAGCGACAAAGGAGTCATTTTCACCGAGGCTCGAGTCAAGCAGAGCCTCAAAGAATTCCTACGCAATCCTGAAGATGAAGAAGTGAGAGCCTTGATTCCCAAGAGCCCTAGAACAGGAGAACCTTCAATAGGAAACTACATTGTTGGTGTTCAGGTTAATTGGTTGTTTAACATATATGTTATCTAGCTAGTTGGTCAATAGAATTAGACATACATGCGTGCCAAGGGGAAATATATGATGGGGCCAAGCCCCTATTATATTTTTCAGTCTGTTAAACACCTTAAGGTCCTGGGTCGAGTCTCACAGATCGATTACAAAGATATTTGTCCTAAAATAAACAAAAACAATAAGCTGGCACACATTGAAATTACAAATTAGTTACCATTTTTACAACTATGCAATCTTTACAATATTTATTTGTTCAAAAGCTTTTTTTATTTTTTATAATTTTTTTAAGTTTATTATTATTTTTATTTTTTGCTTTTTCTGGTTTACTAGGAGAGTATTGTTAAAGATGTTATGACACAAATCTGGCTCAATCAAATTTGACACAACCCAATCACCAAAACTTCTTACATCCATAAGTATATAATAGACATGCAAATTTATCACTTCAATTTGTATATGCCATTCATCAGGTTAACATTTTCAATTGTGGCGGGATTGGCCTTTCAACGAGCATAACGCACAAGCTCTTTGACGGGCATACATATTTCCTATTCATGAAAGCATGGGCTGCAGCTGCTAGAGGTTCACCAGAAAAGATTGTTCCTAGTTTTATAGCTTCTGAGATCTTTCCAAGCAATCCTTACATAAGCTTTTCTTGGCCTTCCAAGTTTATGGCACACGAATCCGTTTGTACAAAACGATTCGTGTTTGATGCTTCAGCTATCGCTACCCTCAAGGACCAAGCGGTTCAAACAAAAAAGGGTCCAACTCGCATGGAGGCCACAACTGCCCTAATTTGGAAGGCGGCCACCAAAGCATCATCAGCCTTAAGACCCTTTGGCCCACAATCACCTCATGCCTTGTTGTCTTATGTGAATCTCCGGGCAAGGGCTTCAACACCTTTACCCTACGAATCCATAGGAAACATTATTCGTGTAGCCACTGGGATTTGTTATCCGGAAAGCCAACTAGAATTGTCGAAGCTGATGGGTGAAATTCGAGAATCAATTTCCAAAATTAACGCAGATTCCATCGAGTCCATTAAAGGTGAAAAGGGGCATGGGGCATCCAATGGAATAATAAGGAGCTTAATTGATCTGATAAGTACGACAGACGAAGGAGATCGCTGTCTATTTGTGACCAGCCTGCTAAATAGTGGAACGCCTATATGGTTCTATGACATGAATGCAGGATTTAGGAGGATCGTTGCTTTGAATGATACGTTAAAGGGCGGTGGGGTTGAAGCCACAGTGACACTGAGTTCCGATGAAATGGAGATATTCGAGAGGGATCCCGAGCTTCTTTCTTATGCAACTGCCAACACCAGTCCCTGGAAAATGTTTAAAAAACAACATATTGATCATCCATTCCGTAAGAGTTCGTTTGTTTTATGAAATGAATGCATGACACTTTTCAAATTTAATAAATGCTAAATTTGTTTATGTTTGTTTTGCTCTTCATTTATATTTTCCCACTAACTAGCATGTTGATAGTTTAAGACGAAATATTGGTAAGAGTTTGTAAGTATTTACTTATCATTCAACAAAACAAAAGACAACAAAACGGTGTATACATTTTCGACCGTTTTGTTTAGTTTAGTTAATAGTTTTAATCGTAAACAATCTTATTTTCACTACTAGAAAAATAGATGTTTTTCTAAAACCGAATTGTAAAAAATTTGTTGGAAAAATTCATTTTCTAACAATTTTCTAACAAAAAAGTTGTTGAAAAAACACATGCTTGAAAATCGTTTTCAACCATCACTACTACAAAAACAGCCATAAGATGCGGTTATTTTGGCCAAAAGGTGCGGTTCTAGAACCGCACCAAATAGCATCGAATCTTTTGATATAGGAACCGCACCTTTTAAAAAACCGCATCATCTAAACTGAATAGTCATAACCGCACCTTTTATACATCCTAAACTGAATAACCAAACCGCATCTTTTAACATATGATTTAACCGCACCTTTTAGCTTCAATTATTTTTCTTTTAATTAGCTGGAAATAATATATATATATACCAGCTGCAAATCTTCAAATATACATCTACATACACATATATACAGTATTTTATAGATGCAAAACCAAATAATATATTTAAAAAAAGGATTCAAAATATCCAAAAATCATGTCAAAGCACCACAAATGCAATCCGCATACAAAAATCATGTTTCAAATATTCAGCTCACAAACTCTAACTTTCATCCTTGCAACCCAAGAGACACGACTTCAATCTTCATACTTGCAATGTAATCCAAATCCAAAGTCTTCATAGTTGCCTAACAAAACAAAACATCCAAAGTCTTTATAATAAAGTCACCTAAAATATAAAGTATTCAGTTCACGAAAAAGGGAAATTTCGTCATTAAAAAACCAGTGCCGTTTAAAACTCGAACAACACAAGTCAAAAGTTAATAAAACTTAAACCCTACTGCATACTAATATTTAAGCGAGTTTGTACGTGACGCGTTAAATATAAATGAACATAAAATGGTAGAATTTGGTATAACCTTAGGACGCTTTAGAGAGTTGTTCATGCCCGGCCCTCCAACAATCAAACTCGAAACACCTTAGTAATCCACTGAGCCATTAATTCTACGACCATAGACTCAATGTTCTTATGGGAAGTAATCTCTTTTGTATTCCACAACTGAAATAAATAAACAAGGTATCTAAATGTATACATATAAATAGAAAAGTTGATATTTTAAATATGTAAAACACTTGCCTTTTCAATAAAATCATGTTGAATGGTCTCAACAAACTCCCACATATGTTTAATAACAATAAAACCACATTCACATGCTTCTTTTTGTTGGTTGCAGTGCAATTATAGTTCACAATTAATTATTTTAAACACTTGAAAATAAATAAAGTTGATAAAAGAGTAGAGAACATACATTCACCACTACCCAAGTAAATTTTCTCCCGAAAGCATTATCAATGAGACCCGATATGGTGTAACTCTCCTTACGTTTTCCCCTTTTTAAAGAATCAACAATATAGGCGGTTGAGATGCTCGATTCAAATATTAAAAGCGTCCAATGAACACTAAAAAGAAGACATTATAGAACAGTTAAATATGTATGTATATGATTATATATATGTGTATGTACCGTGAAAAAGTAAATATTACCCTTCAATATATGGTGCAAGAAAATATCTTTTGTTTCCATGATATTTGAATATTTATTTGATGTATTCTACAACACCATCCGAACTTATTTCACATTCAATAGCTTTAATGCGGTCGGGATCAAAGAATGCGCATTCGGATTTGAGCAAGAGAAAAGGATACCTTGAAACAAAATATATATGATAATAGTTAGTAAAACAAATTACATCTAAATGGCTAAATATTTTATTGAACCATATTTAGACAATAATAACTCACATTGCAAACGAATGTATAACGCTAAAATCAAGCCACTCATTTAAAAATATTCTTAACAGCTCCGAATATGGGATTGGAATTGCAATTCGTTCGGGGTATAGAATGGCGCTTACTAACAAATTTGTGTAACTGATTAAACAAAAATCGAATGATACCCGTTTTTTTCTTTAATTTCTCCAAATAATGTTCCAAATCAGGATCTTCCCATTTATAGCATTCGGAATCATTTATTACTGTAATTTGCGGTTCAGGCTCAGGTACGGTAGCATATGTAGCAATCTGTTGTTGATCCATTAACCAAAAACAATTACATAAACATTAACGATTATTAACATATATGTATATATATACCAATTTTTATATAAACAGGTTTTTGAGAACTTATGGCCTTTAAAAAACCATCTTTAAAAGGATCAGGATTTTCCATTTGAACTTGGTCGTCTTCATCAACCTAAAATAACAAACGAATTGTTATAACACTAACAAATCAAACGAAATTAACAAAAAAAAAAGAGTAAATGGGTCGGCTACCAAACGATAACATGAACTACTCGCCATGTTGTCGGCGTGGACGTGTGATGAGTCACGATGCACTTCATCAACCTAAAATTATAAACAAATTGTTACACTATGAAGAAATCAAACTAAATTAAAAAATAATCATTAGAGTAAATGAGTCGACCTTTTGTGGACGATAACTTGAAGTGTCTGTGGTGTCATCGTCATGCATTTGTGACGATGTATTTGCACGACCCTGTGACCCGCGACTTGAGTCCACTCTTGGGGCACTAAGTGACTTGCTAAGTGGCCCTTGGTTCACAAGCTACAATTTAACAAAAAAAATATTCTAGTAATTAGTACTGTATTTATATAATAATATGTATTTTAAAATAAAATACCCTTATCGTATCTCTTGGCCATTGAACGATCTCGTCAACCATGTGTTCAACTTGTTTAAGTTCACTCGTCATTGTCACACTGTAGACTTTCAACTTCTTAAATTCATCAATGACATCATCCACCGAAACCTTGACACAACCCTCCATTATCAGTGCTCGGCCACGGCCAGGCCATACCATCAGCCACCTTCTCTAGTGAATCACCCACTTTTAGTAACAACTCACATCGGGTGAGGCTCTGAAAAATTATTCAACATTTTACACTAGTTGTTAGTATACACGTATACGTTTTCGTTAAATGCCATAGCTAGGTTGTTGTTGTAGATGGTTATTTTTTTAATGCACACTAAGTGTTTGACTAAATGTCTCTGTCTTTTTGTTGTTTGAGGCAGACTTTTTGCACACTTTGCACAAAAAATATATGTAGTGGATAGGCATAGGTTCAGTCCTTTGATCAGTTTAGGATTGGTTGTTGACGAACAGTATATGGTCGGTTCTTGGTCTGTCTAAAATTGGTTTTTCGCTGTTCGGCCTATTAATCAGTTTGGAATCGCAACCAGCGCTTAACTGGTTTGTATAAAGGACAAGTAAAACTGTTGTTTTGACCAAATAGTGTTAGCAAAAAAAACTGATGCAAACATTTTATGGCTAAAGGTTATCTTCTAAATACATGATAACCATAAAGATTGTTATTATATACCTCTAAAAGCATTCATCTTTCAGTAGATTTGGATTTAGATGAACTGTCAATTTAATATTTCAAAACAAAAATAAAACAAATTTGAATGAATGGTCGTCTTCGTGTCAATTAAGTTAACAGGCTTTGCTGCACGTGTTCAGTAACGGGATTTTCTTGTCCCTGGTAAAGTCATAATCGTTGCTTTAAATTTTGTTTTCTTATTCTTTTTTTTGACTTACTTATAATCGGTAAATTCGGTTTATGTTTTGTTTTAATTATTAGATTAGTAAATTCAGTTTTGTTTTAGATTATAATATTATTAATATGCAGTTTTTTTATTAAGATTATTAGAAAATTAATATGCAAGGTTTTTTAAAATTTTTGTTTCAGATTATTATATTATTAATATGCAGTTTTGTTTTAAAATTATTAGATTATTAATATGTAGGGTTTTTTAAAAAGTTTTGTTTTAGATTATTAGATTATTAATATTCAGTTTTGTTTTAATTTTTTGTTATAGATTATGACCTTATTAATATTATGTTTTTTTTTTCCGATTATGAGGTTATTTTTTATTTTCGATTAAATTTAGTCTACGTTGTTGATGCTTAGTATGGTTTCTCAATGAATATATATAACATTTATTTTAGCAAATTATAAATATATTACCTTAATAGGTGGATAGTCAACTCGTATATAAGGTCTAACGTCCACTTGAGGTACCAACACTTTATCATGATTCACGTTCTTAAACAATCCCCTATGAACTTTTGTATAACCTATAAATACAATATAACAAGTAAATTTATTTGAACAACTCATGATATATATATATATATGTACACAAACACACATAGTTATTACCTATAATCTGGGATATGGTCCTTGATCGTCCCCCATGCTCGGGTCCAATAACTCGAACTAGCGGGTCTTCCTTATTTTCATAATAGCTCTCATCCGCTATCATCCTTTTCTCCACTTGTTTCTATTAAAAATTTTGCTAAAATATTAGACTATAATACTTAAAAATCAAACTAAATTCATGTTTCATATAATTAAATAACATAATCATTTACCAAAGTACTGGCCTTCTCAATTGCAACATCATCAAGTGAATACAACTTGGTCTCTTCGTTTTTTGTTGCGTGACCCATTATAAACAACTTTGAACGTCCGTTTAGTATTCCTTTAAGTACTGGGTAGCTTGATTCAAGTTGAGGCCATACAGTTTTCATCTTCTTTCTCATACCACTCCATCCATCGCGTCCTACATGAAGATTGTGTTTTTTCTTGCCATTGCTAGCTTTAGCTTTCTCTCTTATTTCCTTCACACAATCAACAAACTGGTATTAACTCATAAATAATACTACTAGCAATAATAAAAAGCTCAAAAATACCTGATATTCCTCGCTTGTCCTTTGTTTATAGAACTCCTTCCAGTCCTCAATTTCGATAAATTTATATACTTTATAAGCTTTCTCTGTATCGGGCGTTGCGTTGTATATTGTAAGGCTCCGTTACCGGTAGCCCTACATTTGGTGTTGGATTTACTCATAAACGCAGTTCTAAATATCAGAGTTAATCAAAACATTCGCGGAATATTAAAACTTCAACCATAATATAATACATAACCTTCAAATCTTGTCTTATAAAACATTCATAGTCATTTAAAACAAAACATAGTCTTTAAAACATCACAACATTTCTTCGAGATGCCAGTCTCTTCGATTCCATGCCATGTGTCTTCAATCGCGCAAGCTGCCTCAACCTATTTGCCTGCGTGCATACTAAAAGTCAGCTACGCTGAGTGAGTTCTAGTTAATCACATAACTTACATTACATACACATATACGTGCCCGATGGTACGCATTACATACTTAACCTGTCCATCAATCTTTCATACACATACATAACTATCCTTACGTTATAAAGAGCATTCGCCCTACATACCTCGGATATTATTAGGGTGCGGTGCCCTTCATCCTCGGATATTATTAGGGCCCGGTACCCTTCATCCTCGGATATTATTAGGGTCCGGTCACCCTCCATCCTCAGATATTATTAGGGTCCGGTACCCTCTATCCTCGGATATTATTAGGGTCCGGTACCCTTTCTTCCATCCCTCCTTCACATACTTTCTATATACATAATCGTAACTTTGGCACATACATACATCATTCATTCTTCATCTTACAACATACATATAACATCAACCATTTCCTGGCAGTACATGCAATTCCGAAGATCGTTCATGTACCGGCAAGAAACAATTCATACATTTCACATAATACATATATGGCATACACTTATCACTTAGGATAAGTGTATTAACTAATCACATCGAGTATGAACACAGCCCCGAAAACATAACAAGGAATGGGGTTAGAAACTCACCTGAAGTCGGTTACGTTCACCGTTAATGTAATTCCTTTCTTGAGCTGTGCACGGCTAACTGTATAATATTTACATGTATCAATTAACTATTCTATCTCATATCGTATATCTATCTTTATACAACCCACAACGAACGGTGGTCCGGGGGCAGCGCCCCTAGCAGCGGGGTCTAGGGGCGGCAACCCTAGCAGGGTCCAAGGGGCAGAGCCCCTGGCTGGGGTCGAGCTGCCAGGTCAGCTTGGAAAAATTTTATTTCTATTAACTGTCGTAACACATTTTCCATTAGGATTTTAACCCATTATTTAATTCGCTAACTTGAAAGTCCAAGGGTTTCTTTGTAATTAATTCAATCTTTTTCTAAGTCCAGGGACTGTTCTAACATTATATTAAACTTCCAGTTCGTTACTTGGTTCTTAACGAATTGGTTTGTCTTAACGAACTGGTCATTTGTAACGAACTGAACCCTCTAACGAACTGGACCTCCGACGAATCCGTCCATGTAACGAACCAGTCCACATACCGAATCGGTAACGAATTGGACCTTCTAATTCGTTATCTCCTTTAACGAATGACTATAACGAAATGGGGGTTAATTCGTTATCTTTTCCTTAACGAATCTGGACACGAACTAATGCTAGTTCGTTATCTTTCCTCAGCGAATCAACTTAACGAATTACCCCTAGTTCGTTAACTCTCCGTTAACGAATTAGGGTTAGGTCAGAGAATGTCAGAAACATTCTCTGACGTCATTAAATGTTCAGCCGCCTTTCCGGCGCCGCCGTGCCGGAAAATCGCAGATTCCACCGGAAAAGCGTATTTTCACTGATTTACACCGTTTTTCATCGTTTTTCGTCCCGTTCGATCCAGATCTGAGCTAGGGTGATCCCTAAACTCATCTTTGGTTCGGTTTATACCCGATTCCACCCGGATCTCGTGACTTAAACGGTTTAACGGTGTCGGCTCGTCGTTTCGAGACTATATCTAACGGGTTAAGCTTAAACTATCATTACCTCGGGTCGGTGCTCGGATTCTTTCTTGGTTTCGGCTAGAGAAAAGGGAAGAACTAGAGATAAGGCTTAAGTGTGTGTTTTGGTGGTGTATGGATTATGTGTAAAATGAGGAATTAGATGGTGATTATGGTTTATATATTTATGGATCATGGGCTTAAGCCCATGGTCTTTTCCTTCTTTCTTTCATAACCCAAGTCCATAACCCATGTCTATTTACCCAACACTAGCACAACTCATATTCTATTATCTAAACCGACAACGACCCACTATAAAATAGACAAAATTTATTTTATTATTATATCCAAAAGTAGGATGTTACATATATATAGTCTCTAGCAAGCCTATGTCTAAAGTTAGTGCCAAGTCTTGTAGCCTACCTCCTCATATATGCTTTCGGCGCATCGGTTTCGATTATCCAATATTTCTAAAATTTAAATAACAGCAAGTTAAAAGTATTTATTAATTTATAGGTATTCTATATTTCTTAAAAGTTAAAATATAATTTGTACCTTTACTTCTAACCATAGATTATCAAAATCTTTATCCTCAAATTTGGACATTTGAATATGACATGGAAAGAGATGTTAAACCTTCATCCCATAGAATGACCTGAAACGACCGACTATTTCCGGATCATCACTAGTGGGCTGATTATTTTCATCGAATTGTATAGCTATCTTCTCATCGGGTATCTTCTTAAAACAAGCAGGTCCGCGCTTGGTTCTTGATTTTTTTTTCGGACTCTTACTTTTGGTTGGTTTTTTTGTCATACTACATATGATAATTGAATTAAAGGCAAATACACATATTAAAATCATAATCTGACAAACAACACATGCAATACACTTTAATAATACATGGACCACTGTGACAATCGTCAATTTCAGGTTAACTCCGTTAACTCAACTCCGTCAATTTAAACTTAAGATCACTGAATCTATAACGCACACTTCATTGCATTTAAACTAGGGTTTAAATGACGCTTAACACTTACTACATGTGTAGTCTTTCGGGATTTGCACCGAAACGCAAACGAGTTGACGCAAACGATTGATAGATAAACGAAAAACGTCAAAACAGTAATTATGTGATAATTATGTGTTAGACTTATGTGTTATGTGATAACATGGTTATAAACGTTAACTCAAGACGAAAACAAGTTAGTTAGGCTAGAAAAACAACACTTGGAAGTAGAGGGACTTGAGTGTAACTTGTGTGTCTATAAATATAACCTTAAAAATAAAACCCTAACTATTATTATTATTATTCCCAACCCGATCGGCCCCCCTTCCCTTTGCATCCTTGCTGCCGTCCACTTCCACACACACATACATCAAGAAATCAAGTGTTTAATCCAAGAACTAGGTGCTAGGAAGGTATAATTGATCATCCTTTACATTCTTGTTGATTGATTTTGATGTTTGTTGGGTTATTAACAAACCCTAGGCTGCCGATTTTGTTCATGTATATAGCTAATATGATTGTTATTATTTGGATGATGATTTGATAACTAGATTGAATCTTGTTATATGGTGATTGTTGTGTCTTTGATTTGAGTTCAAACACAAACCCTAATCTTGTATGTAATGTGAAATTGATGTGCATGGATGGTGTTTATGGGTCTAGAGGGTTATATGGATGCATGATAGTTCATAGATTGTTATTATGTTGAGTTTGGATGCAAACAGTTTCTGGACAGAATGTGCATATGATGTTTAAGTGACTGTAACGAAGTGTAAACGTGAAAATTGGTTGAGATTATTGGTACTGCAGTAAACTAGGTTGAGTCTAGTTTCTATAAAGTATAAATTTGTAATTTTTGGATAAGTAGAAGTTAACTTTTATGATTTTACAAAAACGTTGTGCAAAGCTGAGCTGTTAGACCTGCTGTTAGGTTATGTTGTAAATGTTATATCTCATGAACTACGAGACCAATTGGGTTGGTTCCACTTCTGGAAGTTGACTCATTGAGTTAGGAACCAAACCCAAGTGGTCTTGCATTTATTGGATTTTTCGTTTAACGGGAATTGCAAATAACATTCTGCTGTGCATGAATCTGACTGTTATGAGTTTGCTGTAATGATTTGATGATTGTGAGAAAACTATGAGGAATAAAAATGTAATAAAATATGTTCTGGAAACCTAAGACATATGTGCTTCTGTGATGATTTTTGGTAAATTAATTGAGATGCTATGATCGGTGAAATAGTACAATCTTTCTAGTAGGATTTCTGTCTCGGTGAAACTAGCTGCTGAGTTGTGTAAAAATGCATGAAATATGATATTTGTTATATAATTGTTATGTTTTGACCAAAATACCCTTGCGGGGAATAGTTGCTAATTGATTGCCATGATTTGACCAAATTGCCCTTATGGGGAATAATGGCTAGTTAATTGTTATTTGTTGACCAAAATGCCCTTACGGGGAATAATTGCTAGTAATGTACGTTATGAATACATGACACGTATATGATTGCTTACACATGTGATGTGTCACAAAAACACTTGTGAAAGTCACACACGATTCACAAACGAAACACGAAACATGTTATGTGCATAGGTATTATGTGCCGGGTCTAGAGACTCGATAATATTCCTATACTTAGAAAAATCTCTTTGTTGTTTTAGAACGTTAGAGAGAGTTTTTCGGTGACGCGCATCTTGGTGATTTATTTTGGGAAATTCTTCGCAAACAGTGAGTTTCACTTTCCCCTCTTTAAACTGTTTTCAAACGCTTTTCACTTGGGGAGATAACATACTCCACAACGCATTTAAGATTTTGTTATAAATTATATATCACTTGTAAAGGCTAAGTGGCAAACGAAACATTTGAAGTCCTACACATCGAACCGGTTAATATTTTGAATAGCGAGTCACTGTTGAGTAGTACTACTGGGTTTGACAAACCCCACCCAACGCTAAACTCGACTGGAGGTCGAGCGGGTGTAATTTTGGCTAACACGTACCATGGTCTGGAGGACCTGGTGACAAGGCACTTACTAAACGAGTCAGCTTCGGTGTCGAACACTTAGTAATACTTGTTGTATAGACTAGCTACCTATCGATATATAATTTGACATAACACTATCTGGTAACGCAAAACGCCGTAACGTGGTTACGCAAAACGCAAAACGCCGTAACGTGGTTACGCAAAACGCTTAAACGCCGTAACGTGGTTACGCAAAACACTTAACGTAAAACGCTGAACGCAAACGCTAAACGATTTATTTTATATAACTTGTGAACTCACCAACCTTGTGTTGACACTTTTAGTATGTTATTCTCAGGTAGCCGAGGCGGGCGCGCGGTTTAGGAACATGCATTGTGTGATAAACTTTTAACTATGCAAACTTGTTTTAACAGTTATCTTTGGTTTTAAGTCGTCCTGCGTGACGCAACTTTTGATTAAAGGTTTTTACGCTTCCACATTTAATTACTCGTAAACGTTTTCATGGTTTTGAAACTTTATTTTATGGTTTGATTATAACTGATGATTCCGATCCTGCCAGTTCACACCCTCTGACGGTAAAACTCCGTTAGTGGATTTTGAGGGTGTGACAACCACATACAATATTTAAATATAGAACCACACCAACCCAAATATATAAATAGGGCAATATTATTGTTCAACAAGACAATCAAAGAAGGCTTAACAAGACAATATTATTGTTCAACTTTATTTTCAATAGCAATATAGGAACTTACTCTGTGATGTGTGTTGGAGAACGATCAGCTACAGTGACGGAGGACGACGGGTGAAGACTGCAGGTGTGGAGGAAGGATGGTGAGGGCGGAGGACAGCAGGTGAGGGCTGAGTACGGCCGGAGACGGCGGAGGACTGCCGGAGACGGTGGAGGATGGCCGGAAACAGCGGACGGCCGGAGATCGATGGTGGAGGCTGGCTAGGGTTATTGTAACTTCTCTATTTTTGGTGTGGGAAAGTTATTTTAAGTTAATTCTAGTTATTATATTTTGGGTGGGAAAGTTAATATTTTTTGGAGGGAATAGATAAAAACTTTTGGGAGGGAAATAGGTAAAAAAGAATTTATGGTGTAAACGAGCTTGGCTCGTCTAATATTACTGAAGTCAATAAACTTTAAACATAGAATTAATAAACTCACCACGATAAATAAAAGGTTTAAATGAAATAATACAAACAATCAACAATGTCTCATTAACATGCATAATCAAACACGTCAGTTTTTATCTTTATCATTCTTGTTTATTCTGCATAAAAAAATAATAAACTGGCTGTTATACTAAAAAAATAAGAATAAAGTATATTAATAAATTGATTATATCAAACCTTCATCAACGTAAACCCCATTGATGTCTTCACGTAAGTTTGTGTTGTGCACAAAGTTGTCGTAATTAACCGGTTCAGTATCGACCGAAAATGGTGGAAGATCATCAAAGTGGTCGTATTCATCCTCGTTAACGACATTATCAACACCAAGAATGCGTCGTTTACCTTGCAGTACAATGTGGTATCTTGTTTTGCTCGGGTCCTTGACATATAAAACTTGTGACACATGTCTGGCCATAACGAATGGTTCAGATTTATAGCCGTGAGTTGAAAGGTCGACAAGTGTAAAACCATATTTGTCAACTTGAACGCCTGTGCGGTTATTCACCCACTTACATTTGAACAAAGGAATTTTGAAATCATGATAGCCCAATTCCCATATTCCTTCTATAACACCGTAATAAGAATCTTTGGCGATTTTTATCAATGTATCACGATGTTGTCTGTTGAACTAGGTTGTTGATGCTATTATTGTAACTCCACTATTCTGCACCGCACTTTTGTTATCTTGATCACGGGTGTAAAATGTATAACCGTTAATGTCGTACCCTTGATAAGTATCAACTATAAAATCTGGACCTTGCCCTAACCTTTTTACGGTTTCATCAACATCAATTTCTTTTACCTTCCTTTTCATCCACTTCGATAACTCTTTGTTTTGAGTTTTTATGTACCATATATCATCCTTACCCGGGTGTGTCAACCGTAGCATTTGCATGTGTTCATTAACATATGGAGCAAGACATGTTATGTGTTTCAGGACCACTAAATGCGCATCATGTAAAAGTTCGTGACCTGGCGGGAATGTTTTGAAACCAGCCCCACCATGACCATCAAGTCGTCCTGAGTAACGAGTTTTAGGAATACCAACACTGTCAAGACCCTCCACATAGCCTGTAAAAAAACAATCTATTATATTGTAATTTAACACTTATAAATGTAATATAGTATTGATAGAATTACCTTGGCAGAACTCAATCACCTCTTCAGAAGTATACCCTTCAATAATGCTGCCCTCTGGTCGATGACGATTTCTTACATAACCTTTTAAGACACTCATATATCTTTTAAAAGGGTACATGTATCGTAGGAACACAGGACCACAAGCCTTAATCTCTTGTACGATATGAGATATTAAGTGAACCATTATATCAAAAAATGATGGTGAAAAATACATCTCTAGTTCACAAAGGGTAACATAAACGTCTTTTTGCCATTTATCCAGTTGTTCTACATCAATAACCTTTGAGTGAATGTTCTTAAAAAACAAACAGAGCTTTGTGATTGTGTGTCGGACGTTTTCTGGTAACACTCCATGAATTGCGATAGGAATCATATGTGTCATCAAAACATGGCAATCATGAGACTTCATTCCAATCAATTTACGGTCTTTCAATGACACTAATTTTTTAATGTTTGAAGAATAGGTTGATGGAACCTTAATATCATGTAAACATTGACAAAACTGTCTTTTTTCTTCTTTTTTTGTATTATAACAAGCATGTGGTAGATAAATACGGTCGCCTCTTTTTTCCGGGTGAAGCTCTTTACGTATATTTAGAAGTGCCATGTCTTTTCGAACCTCAATCCCATCTTTCGTTTTACCCTTAATATTTAATAATAAACCCATCAAGTTGTCGTAAATGTTTTTTTCTATATGCATAACATCTAGACAGTGTCCAACCTTTAAATCCTTTAAATCTCTCCAATAAGGTAAATTCCAAAAGATTGACCTTTTTTTTCAGATGGCTCCTTTCTCAACACGAGATCTTTTTCCCAGCACGGTATTTAAATTTTTAACTCGTGAAAATGCATTAGATCGTGTCTTCATCGTTCCGGTCTCGATATTTCCATCAAACTCAACCATTTTATTACTAAAAATGTGACCCTTCGGAAGGAATCTTCGATGCCCCATGTATACATGTTTTCCGCAATTTTTTAACCTTGTTGCACTTGTTTCATTTTCACAAACCTGACAAGCTTTCTTACCCTTCGTAGTGTATCCTGACAAGTTACCATATGCTGGAAAATCATTTATAGTACAGAAAATCATGGCATGCAATTGAAAATGTTCTTTCCCATACGCATCATATATGTTTACATCTGAATCCCAAAGGGTTTTTAAGTCATCAATCAACGGAGACAAGTACACGTCAATATTATTACCCGGCTGCCTCGGACCCTGAATCAACAATGACATCATAATGTATTTTCTTTTCATGCATAACCACGGTGGAAGATTGTAGATGCATAAAAAAACCGGCCATGTACTATAAATACTACTCATACCCCCGAAAGGATTGAACCCGTCTGAACTAAGACCAAACCGTATGTTTCTTGTCTCCTTCCCGAATTCAGGATACTTGTTATCAATTGTTCGCCATTGAGGTGAATCCGCAACATGTCTTAGTTTTCCGTCAATTATACGTTCATCCGAATGCCAACGCAATAATTTTGCTTCTTTTTCGTTTGAAAATAACCTTTTCAGTCTTGGTATTATAAGGAGATACCACAACATTTTAGCAGGCGGTCGTTTTTTTGCCACCTCATCATCATCAACTTCATCAGAATCTTTTTTCTGTTTATACCTCGATGCACCGCACACAACACATTTATGTTCATTTTCATATCGCTTTCTATACAAAATACAATTATTTGGACACACGTGTATTCTTTCAACTTCCAATCCCATCGGACACATAAGTTTTTTTGCTCGGTATGTCGAAATTGGTAATTCATTGTCTTCCGAAAGCATGCGATCATGCAAAAACACTAATAGTTCCGTGAAACTTTTATCGCTCCATCCGTTTTTTCGACTTTAAGTTACTCAAATTCAACACCGCATCAAGTTTATTAATTCTAGAACCAGTATATAACACTTTTTCTTCATCTTCAAATAGGTGTTGTAAATTTTCTATTTCAGCATCGCCCATATTAGTCTCCATATCATGTAACATCTCATTTAAATTGTCACTAGGGCCATTCAAGTGGCCATCATTCTCATCAAGGTTTGATGAGTCGTTGTTGTATGTACTATTAAGGTTTGATGCGTCGTTGTTGTATGTACCCTCGTTAGCGGTCGACGAAGTGCTAAAATCAGCTAATGATTCTCCATGTCTTGACAAACAGTCATATCTAGGCATAAAGCCATTTTCGAACAAATATGCCTCTATTTCAGTGACATCCTCAAAATATTGAAATGCCTGACATACGGAACAAGGACAACAAATTGATCGTTTTCTTTTTTTTACGCGATTTGCTTCAGCGGCACTAAGAAAACTTTGAACACCCGCTGCATAAATTTCGGATGTATGCGAAGCTTTGTACATCCAATCACGATTCATCTGGAAATAAAATATTCAAACAAGTGATGTAAATGTATTTCTCAACTATTAATTAATATATAGTAAACGAGCCGAGTCCGAGACGGGCTTTTTGAAATGGAGATCGAAACGAGCCGAGTTCAAGCTCGAGCGTCAAACTCGGGCATATATATATAATGCATACAAATAATCATAAATATATATATATATATATATAGTTATATAGAGAACAAAATATATACAATCACATACATGGGGTATGATCAAATATAAAAGCTTTTTTTATAACAATAGGAACCAGTAAGTTTATGACACATGACCCTAATAAATTATTTGGAAAAAAGTAATTTCGTATTTTAGTTTTGAAAAGACCTAATATCATGTAGTAAGATTAACTTTTCTCTAGATGCCAATTACGTATTTCCATATCTGTTCTTTCTTTTAAATTTATTTTTCAAAAATTAAATTCCAAGTTACACTAGATCTCATAATAACAATAATTACATAGAACTCATATAAAATTATAAATATAAATGACCATACATCATATAATTTCAACTATAGCACTTTCGGTTATAGTAACAACACTTACAATAAACACTCAAATTCCTATGAACCAACACACACAATAATTTCATACCAACACACATTGTATTGATCACGTATAAGAAAAAAAAGAATACATTAAATTCCAACACAATACAATTTCATACCAACACCCATTGTATTAAATCTAATTGCAAGCTATTATACATTATTTTATCCGTTCTCCCTTTTAAGATAACCATTGATAAAAATGAAAGAAAATGTTAATATATTAAAATGATAAAATTTCAACTTGATTTTAAATTAAAGTAGCAAACCGTAAATTAATTGTGGTGCGCTATTGTTGGGGATTATATGGGGGTTTCTTTATTAATTGAAAGTATGTATAGGTATACAAATATATACAAATTGTATATGGTGTAAGCTTGAGCTTGAGCCTTAACATAAGCTCATTTAATATATAAGACCGGGGCTTGAGCTTCACTTGTCGAGCTCGAGCCGGCTCGTGAGTCAAAATTAACAAGCCTATAATTTTTATAATATATGTATTGACCAACTGTTAATCAATATATAGTAAACGAGGTGAGCCCAGGGAGAGCTCGAGCTTTTAAAATAAAGATCTAAACGAGTCGAGCTCGAGCCTAGTCGAACTCGGGCTTGGCTCGTTTGCACCTCTACAAACACATATGTATATATATTATATACACACGAATAGGCATAAATATGTATATACACATATAGATAACAAAATATATGCACATACTTATAAACAAATCAACAATAAATGCAACAAAATTAAAATTTTCAATACCTTAATTAATTTGCTTGGTATTTGAATGATATATCTTGATCACTAGACAAATCAAACTTTATATCTGTATAGATCAAAAAATATATGACAATACATAAATGTATAAGTTAAAACTAAATTAACATGCCTTCAAGTTGAGTTACGTACATGATGTACGTGCAGGTTGGCTTTCAAGAAATAAAAAATAGAGAAGTTATTATATCATATATATATATATATATATATATATATATATATATATATATATATATATATATATATATATAAATATATAAGAGATAATAATTTGAAAGTTGCATAAGTTAATTGGAAGAAAAAAGAGATAACTAAGAATATTTAAGAGATAATATATAGTTTGAAATTAGTTGAACATTTGAATTATATTTGTTGGTGTTAATTGAACCGCATCTCTTTTGTTATCGGCTATCAAAAGATGCGGGTGTTACTTGACCGCATCTTTTGTCTTTGTGAACCGCACTTTTTATACTAATTTAGCTTAATAACCGTTTTTATGTCAAAAGGTGCGGTTGAATAGTTGAACCGCACCTTTTGTGTTTTGCCTATCACATCTTTTGCTCATTTTTGTAGTGGTGCATTTTTCAACTTTTTTTACAAAATTGCTACAAAAACATGTGGTTGTAAACTTCCTACAAAAACTATTCATAATGTTTATTAGATAATATTGTAGCAAAGTTTGAGCTTATTTTTTGTTAGAAATCTGTTGAAACTATTTGTCGTATGCAATTTGTAGGAAATTTTTATGAGAAAATGACTTGTTTTCTAGTAGTGTTTATGACATTTTTTTAAATAATTAAATCTATGGGGTACTAAAGCTATCAAGCCTAAAAGAATTCCATTCACCAAATACCAAGTAGTAATGGGCTAGTGTTGGGTAACGTAACGTTTCCCTTTAATTGGTCTGGTAGTGATTCATACCAAATACGTCGAAACTGTCTCCAACGAAAGAATGATCTTTAGGACGAGGTCCTCATTTTATCGAGACCAAATTATTCAGGTCTAAGAAATGAGTTAAAGAGTGTACAATGAAAATTAAGCGAAGCATTAAGCTAATTTTTTTTCTCATGTATAAGCTACAGATGTTACTGTAACACTCCGTTAACATAAAGTAATAAACGATGTCATAGTTGTTAAATGAATAAAAATGGATTTTAATGGACAGTGACGGAACCAGAACTTTTTAATTGGATGGTCGTAATAGAAATGCTTTTATTTTATTTTCGTTAATGTACACTAATCACCTTTTTTACTGTAGCAACCCATAGTTGTAAATGCGGGGGTCCCATAGCTTGAACCGTTGTAAAACGGCTTTATTTTTATAGCTTGCAAAAACATTTTTCTCAACATAACTCAATTTCCTCTCAAATTCTTTTTATCATTGATTTTCATTATAATTTAACGGATTTGAAGTATTCTTGGACCTGTTTTGGGTTCCTTACCAAAATACTTGTTTATAAGTGCATTTCTATGCAAAAATAATAGAAAATTTTGAGAAATTAAAACATATATGATATAATTGTATTCTAATTGGATGTTGTAATAGCAATTGTAAAACCATCAATTCAATTACTATACTGTTCGACAAACAATAAAACATTAAATACTTATTAATCAAAAAATATTTAACTTTTACTAACCTAGAAAATGACAAAGGTAATTAATAAACTTACTTCACTGAGAAATACTTTTCTTTGGGGGTAGAAGAGATGTGACAGCCAACTTTTCTTGAAAATATAAGATACACTTAATAAAAATTTAGGTTTTTAATTTGTATATTAGAGCATTCTCATCCAACCCCTTATATTATGTGAGGAGTATTTTTATAATTTAGAGAGTGATTCAGGGTGTTGTGAGTGAAAAGTTTTTAAATTTTAGAAAAAGTAGTGATTTTTCTGTATATTTGAAAAGTTACTGTTCATCCCTTATAATTTTTTAATATATTTTGAAAGTGGTTATGAGTGAATGAAAGAGAAAAGGAAATTATAAAATGTATAAAAAGTATTATTTAATTAAAATGGAGAGAGAAAATACAGTAAGTTTTAGTGTAATTTTTGGTTTAGAGATAAGGGATAGGATGAGAATGCTCTTAGGCCAAACTCGGTTTTCTTAAAAGGCCCACTATTTAACCCAATAATAAATATTACTATACAGTGGTTGCTTTGTCTTCTTTCTTTATCTCTGTTAATTCCCAAATCGTTAACTCGCCGAACTTCAGCTCTGGACTGTTACTCGCCGCCGTCGGAAAATATTTCTTCAAACTTTTTTTTCTTTAAACTTTAGGGTATGTTTGGTTGAAATGAATGGAATGAAGGGGAATGGAATGGGAGAAAGAATGGAATGGACAAAGGAATGAAATGGATCATTACCATTCCTTTGTCTTGTTTGGTTAACATATGAGAATGAAATAAACAATTAATTTATATAGTTTGTTATCCGAAAAAATTTTTAGGAATAAAATAGAAATAATAAAAATATTTCTATCCCAAAAAATATATATTAAAAAAAAACTAAAATAGTGACGGTGGTGGTAGCTTTGGAGATGAAAATGGTGGTGGCGGTGGCGACGGTGGTGGTGGTGGCGGTCAGGCCGCGGGGGTGGTGGTTGTGGTTGTGGTGGTCAAGCGATGGTAGCATTAGTAGTGATGGCGGTGGTAGGGTGGTGTTGATAGTGGTGGTGGCCAGGCAGTGATAGTGGTGGTGGCGGTTATGGTCGGGTGGCGACGGTGACAATGGTTCCGTGGTTATGGCGACGATGGTGGTGGTGGTAGCTTTGGTGGTAAGGTGGTGGTGGTGGAGGTGGTGATGGCGACGGTGGCGGTCAGGTGGTGGTGGCGGAGACAGTGGTGGCGACGGAGGTGGTGGTAGTGACGGTGGCGGTGGTGGTCAGATGATGGTGGTGGCTATGGTAGTGGTGGTGGTGGTGGCGATGGTTGTTAGATGATGGTGTTGTTAAGAAAGTAGGTTGAAGATGGAATGGAATGAAAAAAAAGAAGGGGGTGGGAATGAATGGTTTTGATGGAATGGGATTCCATGTGTAATGGATGATTCCATTCCATTGTGCAACCAAACACCTCTTATTTCATTCCCACGTAACGAATCATTCCATTCCGCCTGTTATTACTGCATAACAAACGCTACCTTAATGATTTTTGAAGCACAATCAAGAGGGTCAACTATATAACTTTTTCTGGCTTAGTACTCCGGTAACCTTAGAATTTGGCCGGCCGGAGGGTCAGCCGACCCTTCTAACCCTCCTGTAGTTCCGCCCCTGTTAATGGAGGTGAAGATAAAGGACAAGACAACTCATAATCATCGTTGAAAGTTGAAGGGCCAAAAACACCATTATTGCAAAGTAAATTTTAGAAATTTAACAAAGATGTTTATGATTTATTTGTATATCAAAATGTATACAATATGTTAGACTATGAGTAGTGGGCGATAAGTTGGTTGGTTTTTGGGCGACAAGGAGCTACAACAACCCCCCCCCCCCCTCTCCGGCGATAAGCGGGGGGGGGGGGGGGGGATTTAGATTTGTTGTCCGGATGTGTTATGAAAATAATAATAAAAAATTAAAAAGATGGCAACGAAGGTCTACAACACCACTACACCCCTAAAATTAAAATCGTCCATCTAATGATGTGGCACCACATATCAAAAATCTCTTTATTTTGTAACCCTTCACCACACATAGTCTTATGGATGTGCATGATGAGAATTAAATAGCTAAAAAAAGTCGTAAGAAGTTGAGGGGCCAGGACTAGCCAAATTACTAAGACTTAGTGCATGTCCAACACTACCATTTTATGAAACTTGACCCCACAAGCCACCAGACAACCATACAGGTCGTTTGATAATTGTTCACCTATAACACAATTTAGCAGCATGAGGTTTAGCCCATATGGGCTGTGACACGGGTCGTATGATTGGCATACCGAGTATCATACCTACATGTACATGTCGTATAATCGCATAAACAAACTCAAAGTTTTTGTCACTTGTCCTCTTCTAACTAATTGACAATTTCTACAAAAGCAAGGGCAAAATTTCAAATTTAAGACACTAATGTGCACTCTCTACAGAGAGAATCAAGATAGAGAAAGCGCGAGGAAAACCTCCTTGATTGATCATATTGTTTTAACATTCGTTCGAGTGTTGGAACGACGTTCAAGTTATACTTAGTGTGTCGGGAGTATAATGGGCACATTCGATCGTTAATATGAGAAACATCCAACAATTCAACAAATACTCTCGTATACTAGATTTTGAGAGAGAGAGAGAGCGCAGTTGGTGGAGGCCCACAAAAGACTATAGGAAAGGTAATAAAGAAGACCAGCGTCGAAAAGTATAACTTTTAAACCTAAGCCCAATATGTTATGTGTTGTAACATCCTAAGCGAATCCCACATCGGCCGTGGATAAGAGAGATTATTGGGTCATAAGTAAATGTCTCGCCTATAAATCACCAACGCGTTTTGGACTTAATGGTAGTGGACGAGAGGAGAGCTCCACAGTTAAGCGTGCTCAGGTGTGGGCTTATTGGTAGTGGACGAGATGAGCTCCACAGTTAAGCGTGCTCAGGTGGAACTAGTAGCAGGATGTGTGACCTCATGGGTCTCCACCTGGGCAACCAAAAACAAATCCATGAGCTCTTCGTAGACAAAACGAACAATATTGGTGGTACGAGGGGCCGGATGTTACGTAGTGTCCCATTATTAGTCTAACTAGTTTTAAAGCCCGTGTAATACATGTGATGATTTAAATAATTAATTTACAAATAAAGAAATGCATAATGCATATAAAAATGTATTACATCTATGATTGTATCATTATACATAAATTGATTTTATTTATATCACAAAATGATTTTTTTCAAAAAAAAACACGAACTTAATAAAAAAAATGCACGTGCAAAAACATACACAGGAACACTCCATCAATTGAAAATTTATTCTCATTATCATATAAGAATAATTGAAAGAAATTTGGTTATAAACCAATTTCAAAGAATAATTCTTATATAATAATAGTTTTGAGTTACACCATGAATTTTTTTTTAATAAGTTTGAGGGTCTTCTCAACTTTGTCAATTGAAAAAAAATATAACATGTTAACCCGTTCAATTTTGTGAATGTTTTGCTTCACTTAGACATAATTTTGTACGACATGCTTAACATACAACATTTTGTTACTATTCAAGAAAAAGTCAATGTTGATACAAATGTTTATATTTTGATAAAAGTTAAGAGCATTGAAAGGCCTAGAGGTGGCATGTCGGAAGTATTTGTTATTTGTTCTTAAATTTTAATAGTTATGAGAAAAATACTCAATATGCAAAATCCCGAATCTTTTGACTATTCCAAAAATGTTCTTAAAAATAAAGTCGAATCACATTTAAAAGTCTAACTTTCATGTTTTTATATTTTTAAGTCAAAACTTTGAACCCGTAGCAAGTTTGACGATAAATATATTTGCATTCTTAAATTTTTAAAAATATTCAGATTACCCATTTTTTACTCGTAACAAATTTAAGTCAAATGTAGTTAATTTGTACCAAACGATATATTTATCAACTTTTAACCTGTTACAATCAAATTTAAGTTCCACAAAAACCCGAAGCAATCATTGATAATAAAAAAACCCAAGAAACTAAATATGATAAACTTTATTATATTTGAAAGTGACTGGTATATACTATCATTACAATTAACACATATATGTATAGTATACTAAATTAACCGAAAAGATGAATAGATAGATTTAAATCATATGTTTATAATTTATAAATTTATATGATAATGTACAAAAAAAACAATAGATAAATAAATTTATTTTTAAAAAATGGATCAACTTTTAAGCATATATATAATATTAAATGATCAAAAAAATTACTTCGTAAATTGAAAGCATATTAGAGTTTTTTTTTTCATTCACAATCAACAATATACATAGTATAATATGTTAATGATAATATTTAAAATTATACTATTTTCAGTATTTAACAAACACAGTTTTTTGTTGATTTTTGGATTTCACCAAATATGTTGTGAAATATATTTTAATAATGTATTGTAGTATAATATGTAAATATTTATTTTTATAAAAATGTATAGTTATAAAATAAATAAACATTAAAGAAAAATGAATAATTTAATCATGTTTTAAATATAATATAAATGAAATGTAAAAGGAAAGTGAATAATTATTAATCTATGACATATATTAGTTATTAGTTTTTGAGGGAAAAACATTGTGAGGATTAACCACAAACTGACACGTGTCCCAGTTATTTTATTTTATTAGAATAGGTAGATATCTAGCTTATGAATACCCTTAATTGTGGAGTTACACTCTCATCAAAAAAACAATAAGCCCCGAAATCGTGTTGGTGATATTCGAGGCTGGTCGTTTCTTATGTCTATCATCTCTCCCTTGGACAAAAATATAATAGAATGGTGTATGATTTGTCTAAGGTGTTACAAACACCCCTCTCTCTTGATACTCAACATTCTCGATGACATTTTCCGCCACAATATAAACTAAACAAAACATAAAAATAGTGTCGCTGATGCCGTTGGTATAATTCTATCCCCAGTACCAACAATATTGTTCATGTTTTACCAGTACATCACCACTAGCTCAATGACAATTATATCATTTAACCAATAAACTCTACTAGGCTCGTAGTAAAATTTTTTAAGTTTTCTATTATTTTTTATTTTACTTTATTATTATGAATTGTTAAATTCTGGGTGTTACACTATACAACTTTCTTGATCTTCATAATGATCCTACAAAGTGTCTTGAATTGATTATGTTGTAATTAGTTTGAAATTTGATGGGTCATCAAATTGATATATGCTTATACCATATTCATGTACATAGATTTTATCCATTTACTTTCTCTTTATTGGCAATTTGGTCAATGTGATTCATGTCACCGCAAGCAAATAAATTGAGGTATAGTTTGCGCATAAGCATATGTTTACTTTCATTTTGTTGCACTCATCTTCTTCAAGAATCATCCAAATTGACTAATCCAACACTCTTGGTTTAATTTGGTGCAGATTGTCTTCTTAGTTAATTAGGACGCTCTCTTTTGGTCGCTGTATCGAATGATGAACATGTATCAATACTGCAATGAACTGAACGATACGGACAAGATTCCTGTGAATTTTACTAGTTACAATTTAAGTTCTTCCAAACTTTTAAAATTCTAAATGGTATTGGTTGTAACATAATTTCAACTTTTTTATACGAATCATATAGTATACCTAACCATGTACGCCACCAAACACAAGTGAATTCGGTTAACAAACTCTCCAAACGAGCTCTTATTTGTATTTTGTATAGAGGTGCTACGTTGCTGATGGTGGTATAGTGATGTATCATAATTAAGTTTGGTCTTTATTATGCTTAATTCACTTGAATAATCAAAGTTGTTGTCGATTGAAAAATTAACAACATATATTCATCACATTAACAAACAAACATCCAAGATTAGTTAACCTAGTTTCGCAAGAACATCATTAAGACTAGATACAGCTGCAGCATAACTCTTCTCCGCATCAGCCGGGCTTTTGATCTTTGCCGCGTGGTCCAGCTAATTCCAACAAAACAATGAAAAATGTCACTAGACTATACAACTTACAGAAATGTGTTTCTTTATATTTTTGATTATTGGATTAAGGAGGGTTAAAACTTACATCAGCAACATCTTGGAAAAGCTTTGCGGTGAGATCTTTGAGTTGTTTCTTCTCGTCCTTCGGCTTAGCGGCAATGATGGTATTGAGGTCGAAACGAAGGTATTCTGACTTCAAACGAAGATCGTTCTGGACATAAGGCCATGCCTTTTTGTCAATAAACTCTTTAACATTCACGATCTCTTTTGCTGATTCTTTTGCACGAGCTGCAGCCTCGGTGGGCGACAATGGCTGGAGGAAGAACCGGTTCTTTAACGGCAAGTCAAGGTCCCTTGCCTCATCCGAGTTTAAGGTTCCAGCTGTCAATAAACGTGTTTTCATTATAAGATCACTATCGTGAAACTTGTTTATTACATGGGATTTCCAATTAAAAGTTACATATAACAATAAAACAATGAAAAGTTAAGACTAGAATACTAATTTAGACAATTTATTATTCCATGGATTTCATATATAGTAATGGTCAATTTAAGTTAGGAAATATGTTATTTAAATAACAAATAAATAAAGTGTTCTCAAACTTATATAAACCATGTAATTACTATTAACAATGTATAGATATATATAAAATCAAAGAGAAAATGAAATTCAAACTGTTGAAATTGGAGTTCTATTTTTACTTTTTTATTTTATTTTTTTAAATTTCAACTCGTTTTATTTGAAAAAAAAGTAGTGTCTATATCGATATAGAAATAGAAGACAAACAAGCAACAAGTTGTGTCGTCTGTTGGAAACTTACGAAGTCCACCAGAGGGTGGTGGTGGTGGGCCGAGCTTGATGGGTTTAGCATCGGCAAGCACGGCCTGAACGAAGGAACCGGAGGCAACTCCAGTGGCAATGAGGCCCAACATAGCTCTACGGCTAGTTTCGGTTTCACCCTGTCCCTGTTGGGCTCTTACAACTAGCCCGGTTCGTGCAACACCAACACGGTTGTTCCCGGTTGTGGTTACACGGGTCGAGCCATTGAGCTGGAGACTACCTTCAAAGACAGATACAGAGGAACCACGTAGTCCGGCCATTGATGCAACAGTTTGAGCCATTTGTTGTGTCTAGTTACTTGTGTTTTTGCTACTCTTTGTTTGATAATTTTAAATGAAATGAAGAAAAGAATATGTGATTGTTTATTTGTTAACGCCTTATCTTTGAAACGCATTATTTTGGATATCTTGGATATGCTTTTGGCCAATGAAAGTTTGAATTTTTGGCAACATGGATGAGGTCTTATATGATTCCATTTGGATTTTGACACGTGGATTTCAAATGAAATAGTGTGTGCTGACAACACATGCAGTTAATAATAGTATAGTACTTTTAAAGCATTCACAACCGATCCCTATCTATAAATATAAAATTCTCCTAAAAATTAGGGTGATGTTAGAGACACCACCCAAAAATAAAAACACCCACCCACTATGCGGCTTATCGCCCGATCCGCCGAGGATCACCCTCTTTTGTTCTATTATGTCAACTGCTTTTGTCTTATTATATTTGTACCAAATACGCGGCTTAGTGGTCGATCCGCCGCTTATCGAGTACAAGTCAACATCGGCCGATCAAATCCGTCATAAATCGTACCTAATACGTCGAGGATCGATCGATCCGCCGCTGATCAAGACAATAATTTAATTTTGGCACACCCGTCTCCCTTTCTCTACATATATCATGAATTCCGGACATATATCATCGATTCTTTTTCTTAGTTGTGAAAATATTTGTTGTGAAAATATAGAAAGTATTTGTGTTTTGTGTTTGTTAAAATATAATGGACTTATATGATATTTTGTTTGGTGACGGGAACAACGAGCAGTCTGGTTACGCATACAACGATCAGCCGGAGCAGTCGGGCTTGCCAGATTTGAATGAACTTCCCGACTTGAACCATGAGCCGGGGTATGGAAATATCGAGCAGTACGACTTACCAAATCCTGACCAGGTTATTTTGTGTGTTTATATAGTACAACAGCGCGTTAGTTATTTTTTAAATATTATACGTTGTCTTGCCAGATATTTTTTATCAAGGGTATATCATATATGGAAGTAGTCACCCTTCGTGGCCGGAGGATAATAGGACATCGTCAAATACTTATGAGGCCAGAGTCGAGGAGTCTTATGGTCAGTCTTCGCAGCAGTTACATGTAGACGGTCTGTATTATGGAACCCAGAATTCTTACCAGTTACCTTTGGGAGAGCAACCATACATGGCAAGACCAGTCACGAGCAACGTCGTTGATGGAATTCAAGAGACTCACGGCGAAAGAGGCGATGACGATGTTAATGATGATGATGATGACGACGATGGTGATCGTTACATACGGGAGACGACATTTTCTTATGTAACTAATAATGTATTACCTTTTTTTTTAAAAAAAATTATTATTATTCTTTTTCAACACGTTACTAAATATTACTTTATTTACATTATTTGATATCAGTATTTTGAATCTGTTGCTGAGTTGGTGGATTGGGTTAAGAAGACAGGACATGAGCATGGTTGTGTTATCTCAGTCCAACGTTCAAGGGAGAGAAGTGTTGAACTTGTATGCAATCGAGGTGGGGAACCAAAACTCAAGGGAACGGTGAGGCATACCGGGAGTATTAAAAGGGGCTGTCCATTTAAACTTGTCGGGAGGTACCACGCGCTAGGTGGTTGTTGGAAGCTAGAGGTTGTCAACGAGACGCACAACCACGAACCTGTTTATTTTGAGGAGGGGCACCCGACACTAAGGCAACTGACTGACGAGGAAATTGATATGGTTGCGATGTTGCATAGGCAGGGTCTGAGGGCTGCTCAAATTAAGTCAGCCATAAAGAAAAGGTTTCCCGGTAACAAATGTATTACTAGGGATATATACAACGTCGTGAAGTTTATTGATGACCAAGATAAAATTGGTGAAACCCCCATGCAGGTACTTGTTTTCAGAATATTATTATTTTGTAAGTGTCTTTTTAATATATATTATTTAGAATATATATTGTTTTGTTTTATCATATATAAAATATATATATATACTCTGTAAGATTTAATAAGAATATTATTTATAATATCATTTTATTATAATAATGATGTTTAATAAGAATATTTATAATATTTATTAATTTTTTGTTAAACCCAACGTAGGTACTTGAAAACTTTCTTCAAACCCATGGGTTTACCTTTTACACATGGGAGAATCCTTCTACCAATAGGACGGAGAATGTTTTCTTTTGTCACGAGAAGTCGCATACCATGTGGCGTGCGTTCCCAGATTTGTTGCTGATTGACACGACGTACAACACCAACATGTACAAGTGGTCGTTCGTTCAGTTTGTTGGTGTGACGTCGACATCAAAGTCTTTCTGTATTGTGCACGCAGTTATCTTTAGGGAGCAAGAGTGTAACTTCACACGGGCCCTTGAACGCCTTAAAGACATGCTCGCCGACTGCAGGGAGCCGCGTGTCATCCTGACCGACAGGACCAAGCCTTGATGAATGCCTGTGAAACAGTCTTTCCCAATGCTACCAAAAACCTTTGTAGGTGACACATCATGCAGAACATACAGAGAAAACATAAGAGTCTTTTCCAGGATGATATGTCTAAATCATTCAATTACTGGTGGAAAGTACTGTATGAGTTGCCAACAAAATCTATGTACGACTACAACTGCGGTCACATGGAAGCAGCGTTAGGTGGACACGGCAGACGTGGTAAGTCTTTGTCCTTTATGTACACATGATTTTAGATTCTAGTTGTATATTGCCTAAATTGTTTTTTTTTTTATTATTTCTTTATAGAGGCTTGGTATTATATTCGCGACAACTGGTTGGTACCCTACAAAGAGAAGTTCGTGTCGTGCTGGATTGACGACCGACTAAACTTTGGCGAGCATACAACAAATAGAGTAGAGGGCCAGCACGCAAACTTGAAGAGATACCTTTCGGGGTCGAACAATTCGCTAGACTATATTGCGGCGTTTGCCCTTGAAATCGTGAATTCCCAAATGGAAGAAATCAGTACGACCCTTGAAGACTCCTGTGTTAGGATCAAGAAGTACCATCAGTTGACTTTGTTTCAAAAGCTACATAACAGGGTGTCACTTTTTGCTATCGCTAAACTTGACAAAGAGCTGACCTTACTTGACACATTGCTAGATACGGGGGCGGAGTGCGACCACCGGTTACAAACATCATGGGGCTTGCCGTGTGCTTGTAAGCTTAACTGGCACACTATTAACAATATACGCATTCCATTAAAAGACATAGAACCCTTTTGGAGGAAGCTCGATTTCAGTCATGCGTCTGTTGGACACGAAGAACTAGACTATGAAGCGGAACTGGAAGATGTGAAAAAACAAGTTCAGGACTAAACAACCGAATGCAAAAAAAGTCTATTCTCAAAGATAATGTATGTTCTTCCTGGGAAATCAAACAAGGAGGAGCCTGAGAAACGAGAGGACCATGGGGGCGTCCAAATCTAAACCAACAAGCCAAGAAAAGAGATAGCCTTAGACAGAGCTCGTACTCCCGTCCCCGTCAACTGATACCCACAGACACAGGTCGTACTCCCAATCCCCGTCAGCCGATCCCCACAGACACAGCTCCTACGCCCCCTCCCCGTCATTTGATCCCCACAAGCACAGCTCCTACGCTCCCTCCCCGTCATTTGATCCCCACAGACACAGCTCCTACGCCCCCTCCATGTCTTTTGATCCCCACAGACACAGCTCCTACGCCCCCTCTATGTCACAGTAACCAACACCAGAAGGCCCCACCCAATTGTTGTCGCGTTCCCAGTCTCAGTCACATGCCCGGTTTAAGATACCTAAACCACTGAAACGCTCATCTAAAAAGCATGAGACTCCAACCGACCTTAATTTTCCATTACTGCGTGACCATAAGGGCGTCCCAATCATAGAATGTTATAGGCACCTCATTCCCACCTGGGCATACCCGTTCATTTCAGGAATAAAAGATGTAAAGCCAGATGGTAATTGCGGTTTCAGAGCAATCGCTGTCGGCTTAGGCATGCGTCAACAGAACTGGAAGGAGGTCAGAGCAAGCATGAGGAATGAGATGGTCACTAACAAATCCTGGTGGAGCGAAAGGTTGAACTACGAGGTAACCGGTAATTATGACACGGTTCGTGATTCGCTGGACTACTCAACGTCTGCTTTATTCCAGCAAAAGAGTAGGTGGTTTAAGTTACCTGGGCACGGACACGTAGTGTCTCAGACGTATGACTGTGTTTTAATCAACCTCCATCTGACCTCCCGTGAGAGTTACTTCCCAATGAGAATGAGTTCGGAACCACTATCTCAGATTCCGGTAATAGTAGTGTTAAATGTTAAGGATAATCATTGGCTCAACATACAATTAAAAGGGAATTTCCCCGTGCCGTTACCAGCACGTCAATGGGAAGGATACGCCAACGAAGCGGCACACGAATGGAGGTCTTTGTACGAAGATCGTATAAAAGAGTATATGCAAATGAGGGAAACTTGGCGAGTGCAAACTGAAGAGGCAGTTTATTTAGGATGATTTGTATAATGTTTGTGTTATTAAATAAAAATAACTTGATAAAATATATAATTTTTAAAATAATATTAGTGTTTTTATAAATTTAAAAAAAATTATTTAAAAATATAAAACTTGATACTTAAAAATATAAAACATGATAAAATAATACTTTCGATAATATATTTTTATTATCTTACAAATATAAAACTTGATAAATATAGAATATATTTTTATTATGATGATAAAAAAATGTAAATTAAAAATAAATAAAAAATAGTACCAGTAATATTAAAATAATAATATATATCTTCAAAAGTAGATCGGATCCGCCGCTTAGTGGTCGATCCGCGACGGAGCGTGTTTAATTTTCGTAGATGTTAAATACCCACCAATTCTAACCGTTCAACTCGCCAAAAACACAAAAAAACGCTATCATCACCAGATTATACCACCAAAAACCACCACCACCACCAGAAAATAATTTTGAAAAGGTGACTGTGTAGATGTTATTTTAAAAACGTGAGTGATTGATTTACCATGAGGTTTCCTGTGTCAACAAAGATGGCATCGATGCCTGTATTGGGTTTCCTGTATCAACAAAGATGGCACCCATGGTAAATCGCGAGAGCTTCCATAACGGTACCTGTATAGGGTACCTTATTTAAAGTTATCCCGTGTATCCTAGCGGATTTGATAACCAGGTGGCTGGAGTGTTCCGACCAACAGAGATACGCGGGCTTAATGATTCTACCCCATTTTTAGTGGGCCAAAGAGATGCTGTGTTGATGCTATTTTTGGAGTGCTTATCCAGAAGAACTGATAATAAACGAGAAGATGATTAGGAATTAGTCGTTGTATAGAATTTGATGTAATATCCAGTTTAATTTACTATTGGTTTAATATATTTTTTAAACAAATATATTTGTTAATATGTTTATTTAAAACAATAAAACATGTTACAATATATAACTTTAAAATAATATATTTTTAAAAAGTTCTAATTTCGATATTTAAGGGAAACTTGGCAAGTCCCAACTGGCGAGGCAGTTTATTTAGGATGATTTGTAAAATGTTTGAGATACTATCAATAAAATGTTTGTGTTATCAACAAATTTTAAATAAAAATAACTTGATAAAATGTATAATTTAAAAATAATATATATTTTAAACAAATATATTTGATGATATATTTGTTTAAAAATATAAAACATGATAAAATGTATAACTTAAATATAATATATTTTTTAAAATAATATTTTCAAAAATAAATTTTAAATAAAAAATTATTTCAAAATATAAAACATGATATTTAAAAATATAAAACATGATAAAAAATCTAACTTATAAATAATTTATTTTTTAAAAAAATCTAACTTATAAAATATTAATTTTATGAAAAATTAAAAAATTTCATTAAAAAAACCTTAAATTAAAAAAAATATGACAGAACCATAAATATTAAAATAATAATAAATATCTTCAAAAAGTAGATCGGATCCGCTGCTTAGGGGGCGATCCGCGGGGGATTCTGCTATAAATCGGATCCGTGGCTTAGTGGTCGATACGCGGCTTATCGAATTTATTTTTGAAGATGTTAAATACCCACGGGTTCTAACCGTTCAAATCTCCAAAATCAAAATAAACGCTCAACCTTTCACTCAAAACATCCCTCAGATTATACCACCACCACCAGAAAATAATGACGGCGGGGTCCGAAAATAGCATCTACACAGCCATAATAATTCCGTTCAGAAATAGTGGTGGCTGTGTGAATGTTATTTTGGAGTCCGTTATTATAAAAAATAAAGGCCCAGATTAAACCATATGTTGGCGGAAAATAATGACAACAGAGTCCGAAAATAGTTTTTATGCAGCCATAATAATTTCGTTCTGAAATAGTGGTGGCTGCATAGATGTTATTTTGGAGTCCGTTATTATTACAAAATAGATTTTAAAAATATATATATAAATATATATTTATTAATAATATATATAAAATAGATTTTAAAAATATATATTTATTAATAATATATATATAATAGATTTTAAAAATATATATACATTAATAATATATATAAAATAGATTTTAAAAATATATATATTTCAACCTTGTTTTTTTGCATTCGGTTGTTTACATATATTTTAAAAATAATAGTGGTGACTGTGTAGATGATATTTTGAACTTTTGAGCTATCAGTGCAACTGCCGTGAGCAGGCGGAACACTTTAGTAGTCCCCCTTCATATATCCCGACAGTGTCCTTTACTTGGGATTTTGGTGATTGTGTCGGGAAGCATTGGTAGCTCTGTAATAATAAAGTCACGTATCAACCTCCATGGGGTGGGTTTCCAAATGTAATAAGGAAGATGGTACCGATCTTTGATGAATTCGGTGTCCCCACAAACAGTCGCCTTGCATGATAGATCGCAAGGGCCAGCTAATGGAGGAAATATGCGGGCATAACGGCACCTGTTTACGGTACTAGTTCCGGTGTATCTAGGAGTGCTCCGGAATTGACATTCTGGGTGGCTGGGGAGCTGCTGTCGGCCAGCCTAGATACCCGGGCGTAATGATTATCCACCATTTCTAGTGGGGGAAACCTGTAGGCGTGGGTCGGCAAGGAGCTGCTGTGTTGATGCTATTTTGAACTTGTATTTATTCAAATTTGATGTATAGAATTTGATGTAATATCCCATGCCTTTTGATGTATTTATTCAAATTTGTAATTTATTATTGGTTTAATATAAAATTTGTGTTGTTAATTGTTATTAGTTTCAATTCGTTTGTATATTCAAATTTGTAATTTAGTATTGGTTCCATATCAAATTTGTGTTTTTATTAGTATAAATCCGTTTATATATTATGAATATATAAAATTATTTTATATAAAATTTATTTATACCTTAGATAGTTAAATTAAAAAAAAAAATACTACTAAGCGGCGGATTGGGCGATAAGCCGCGGATCAAAGTTAAACACAACCCTAAGGCCTAACCCGCAGCCCACCATCACTTTACACATTTAATCTCAAACAACACCACACAACCCTAACCCGCCCCCAATAGTCCCGAACTTTTTCTCTTCTGTCTTTAACAACACCAACTCCTACCCGGCAACAATAAGGTAACTATGATACTTCGGTTTACTCTATTTTGATATAGGTGTTCATTTAGATTAAGGGTTTACGGGTTTGTTAATCAAACTGGTTAATTTAAGGGTTTGGTTTATGGGATGGATAGAAATCGGTTTTGGGTTAAGGGTATGGTGATAAACGGGTTTGGGTTACGGGTTTGACCCGGAAACGGGTTTGGGTTACGGGATGGTTATAAAACGGGTTTGATGATGAAACGGGTTTGGGTTACGGGATGGCTAGAAAACGGGTTTGGGTTACGGGTTTGATGATGAAACGGGTTTGGGTTACGGGATGGTTAGAAAACGGGTTTGATAATAACGGGTTACGGTTTGACTCGGAAACGGGTTTGACCCTGAAACGGGTTTGGGTTACGGGTTTGACAAGGAAACGGGTTTGGGTTACGAGTTTGACAATAACGGTTTATATATATATATATATATATATATATATATGTTAAGCATAGATGGCGGATAGATACATTGAAGGGGACGAACTACTGGATATTTACCCGGATTTGAGGTTTGGCCCGGAGTCCGATTATCAAATCAAGTTTACGCAGCTTCGGAGAATGGAGCCAAAACCTAACTCGTTCTTGTCTAGGGAGTTTATAAAAATGGTTCGGGCGGAAAACAGGCTGAAAAGAATTGTAGGAAATGATACACCGTGGGAGAGATTGTTTACCGCAGAGGAGCCAGCTTACCGGGTCCTCACGCTAGAGTTTTATTCAACGTTCGTTTTCAGGTATTTTTTTCCTTTTCAATTAACTTATAAATAAAGTAACGTTTTATTATTTAACCAACATGTAAATATTGTTTCAGGCCACGCCCAGAGGGAGATCCGGAGGTCCAAATGCTGGTTGAGGGTGCGGATACCAATAAGGCGGAGGTTCGGTTCCGTATTTTCGGGATTTGGCGTCATCTGTCGATGGAGGAGTTTGCCAGAGCGCTAGGCTTGTACAAAATTGAGGATATAACTGCCCCTGTTTACACGCAGAGCATACACGAAACACCGGATGACGTGTTGAGACGTTTTTGGACGGCGATTAGTGATACACCTTTGGTAACACCGTGAAAATTTTGAGTTCAAAGTATCAACTTTCCAAAGTCTAGGGACTAAAATTGCCAAAATCCAAACTTGAGGGTTAAAAATGAAAATTCTGGTTTTCTGACCCATCGCGCTACGCGATGAGTCAGAAGAGACTCCCATCGCGTACCGCGATGGGATGTCTGACAATGTGTGACATGTGTGCCACCTGGCACATGGTGGCACTATGTGCTGCTACGTGTCACCACGTGGCAGGTCTACGCTGTGCGTCAGCAGACCTACATCGCGGTACGCGATAGGTCTGCTGAGGGACCCATCGGGTACCGCGATGGGAACCAATTTGAGGCCTATAAATAACGGTCAAGGGCATTCCATTTCTGCATCCAAACACAGCTCTCACCTCTCTCTACTCTCTCACTAGAATACCTCGTAAAACGTGCCACGAATTCCTCGATAAGCGTGCCTCGAATCTCGTTTGTGTATCATCGTTTCCTTGAAAGTTCATACCACCCTCCACCCACATACCAAGAAGGTGTTGTTGAAATGGCAATGAATCTCGATAAGCGTGTCAACGAGTACCGAAGTTTGGAGTAATCGTTTGACGATCAAGAAGTAAAGCGGCGTCAGAGTGCTGCTCAAGTCCCGAGGATTTCGGTACGCCATTAAGGTTAGGCGTAATATCGAATTCAATATAATTTAATATTATATTCAAGGCTTAAGCCTTAAGTCGAGGTTATACTCGATACCTCGATAAAAGAAAAAAAAGAGAAAATATAATGATATGGTCTAAAATATACATATTATTATATAAATATTTCCTACACTTTTAAGTTCTTTTGAGCCAGGTTTTTATTGAATAGTATTCTTAATTGGTTCATATGTGGGTTTTAAGGTTTTAAAAGTAAACGAGCTAAATTCAGTATTTTTATTATTTTAGAGATCAATAAGTAATAATAATAATATAATAGTAAGCATACAAACTAAAATCAAATGTATAATTGATAATTAAAATATTCATGTCATAAGTATTTGTTATTTGTCTCGTGCAGTAACACCAAAAGAAAGAATAATGTTATTTAATTGGGCCTGAAGGAATTATTTTGACGAAAGTTCACAACTAATAATAAAGGGATGAAGTGGGCCGCCAGTTGTGGGTTTCTAATGAAGTCGAACTATGCGATGTATGGGCATGATCACACCACCCTTGGTCGTAGGACGCTCTCCTGCAGGGAGTACGACCTTATGTGTATATTTACGGGTACTTAATGAAGTCGAACGTTGCGGTGTTTGTGAGGTGACCTAGTGTAGAGGCTCTAGTTTATAATGTGTTATTTAACTTTGTTATTCCTAAGCCACGTTGGGACGAGACAGGCGTATTCTCGAGGGGTAATAAAGTAAAATAATTTATTTTGCGTCAGCGTGTTCACCAGCATTCGTTGCTGACGTATTTTTCTTACATTTTGCAGGTGAACAAGTTTAGCACTTGTAGTGACGAAGTGCTATATATCCGATGGCTCGGATTTTATTTTGTAAAACTTAATATATAGTGGTTTTGTAAACATATACAAGTATATCTTTTGTAACAATTTTAAACGGGTGTTTATAATCCCGTCTTTTATATATGTTATATTTCGATCCTTAAAATTTATAAGTCTTCCGCAAACTAAACGTAACTCTAATTTATTTACAATTACGATACCAACTTCTGGGTCATAATCCTAGGCCTTAGATGGGGGTGTGACAGGTTGGTATCAGAGCCATTGATCTTAGCGAATTTGGTATCATAAAACAATACCCAAGCTTCGATCCAAATTTAGGAAATAATTGCTTATGTGTTTTAGGGATAAGATAGGCTGGTAACCTTTCTTTCCCACTCTACATTCTAAACCACCCCTAATATAGATGTCGTTTAAATCTCACATCGAAAACTTTATGCGCAAGGCAAAGGAGGCCGGAATTGCCGAACCCTACCCCGAAGACAACATGAGCGATGGTTACTATGAAGCATACTTCAACCAAGATGTGGAACGTGACTTGTCCAAACCCGTGTACTACCCCAGAAGTCGACACTACCCAATAGATGTTCCCGATAGTCCACCAAAACAAGGAATGGAGCCACCAAGACACTCAAGTTACCATCCACCAACAATGCCGATGTATAATCCTTCCGAAATACCGACATACCATCCAACAGAAATCTTCACTTACCAACCCTTGGATACACCACAATGCTATCCAGCCGTATACCTACCAAACTCACAACCATCCTCCGAATGGATGAAATACCTCTCAGAACAACAAGAGTGGCATGCCGGAAGTTCCACCTTCAAAGAAGTTAGTTCCCAACCAAACAACGATGAAACCAAGGGTTGGTAATGATGCCTTCTGAGACTTTTCAGATGATACCAATAAACAATGAAACCACACAACCCATGGAGGAAGATGAACCGGAAGAAGAGGAGGAATCCGAAGAAGAGGATCCTGAAGAAGAAAAGGACCTTGAGGAAGAAATGGAAGAAGAGCATCCTGAAAATCCCAATGAGATGCCAATCCCAATAGATGGATCACTCACTTCCCAAAATGCAAGCTATGGCTCTATGGATCCATATGTTCAGCATCTTGAGAAACTTAGGAATCAAGCTTCATCAAGCTTCCCACCATTTCAAGGTGAGATTCCGTCAATCCAAGAACAAGCTGAAAAGATCCGTGAGCAGAATCAAGCTGCCAAGACCTACCTCTACCTTTCATCCGACATGGATTATGTTCCGTATCCAGAACCGAGGAACCATTATGAGAAGGTGACACTGGGTTACCGCAACCCACCTCCGCAGTATGGATACCCCAACATAATCCCACAGTCATATGAAGAACACCTGGATCGTGCATTGCACGAAACCGATGACTGGAGGAAGAAGGTAGATGAGGAAGAGAAGAAAAATAAGAAAGTTGGAGAAACACTCCTTCGAAAGTGCAACAAGATATCGAAGGTTGTGAAGAATTTCTTGAAGAACTGAAGATGGTGGCCATATAAAAACTGTGTGTAAAATAGTCCTGTCTGTTATGTGTAATATAAGTACGAATAAAAGAACGTATGAAGCATTCTAATGTAATGATAGGATAAATTATATATATATCGTTGAAACGATATATATATATGTGTGTGTGTGTGTAATATATAATATACATATCCGTTTGTGATATGTATATATGAAATAAAACGTGTGTTTAAAATAAGTAATGTTGTTAAAATTTCAGACCAAATTAAAAAGAAAAAGAAAGAAAATGTCTGAACAAAGTAACAACAATGAAAATGCTCGAAAAGAAAAAGAAATGAGAGACAAGGGGAAAGGCCCCGAGAACGAGCGAGAGGAAGAAATTCCCGAAAAGTATACGAACAAAATCCAAAAGATGATTAAAGATGTGGTTAGGGAAGAATCCGCGTTTAGATCTCAATCTTGACAATCTAGGCATTCCCGAACTGTTAATCCATCTGTTCATCCTTCTCGAAAATCCGAAAAATCTCATCCAACCCATCTCGTGTTGAGGAGAGCGATCATGGGTCTAATGCCAACGGAGGTGTTAGGCAAAAGTTAAAGAAATTAAAAGTGAGTGGGTGTACGTTCAAAGATTTTAAGTATTATGGACCAAAAGAGTTCCATGGTGACAAGGGAGCCATCACAACCGTGAGGTGGCTCGAGGAGATGGAAACTCTTGTTATCACAAGTAAGTGTTTCGAGGAGGAGAAGATTCAATACTCTGCTCTCATGTTCAAGGGAGAAGCGCACGAGTGGTGGAATGCGCTATTGATGAGTAAAGGAAGAGACAAGATGTATAGTTTGTCGTGGGAGGAGTTTAAGGCCATGGTGATGGCGAAGTTTTGTCCGATGCACGAGACTGATCAAATCCAAACTAAGTTCCTTAACCATAAGGTCGTAGGGACAAACCTTCGAGAATACAATACCAAATTTCTTGAGTATTGTCGCCTTGTTCCCCAGCTGGTTAACCCCGAGTCCAGCAAAGTCACTCGATACATATGGGGATTGCCACGGGAAATCCGTGACATGGTGAGGTCTCACCTACCTCAAACCGCTGACTCGGCTATGGAGTTAGCCGGTTGTTTAATGGGCGGCATGGTCCGCAATAAGGAAGAGGACAAGAAGGTGATACCAACAGCTGCTCAAGGAAAGACTGGAGGAAGTTCCAACTTTAGAGGCAAGGGCGTAAACCGAAACAACTCTACGCCATGCAAGACTTGTAGGAGGTATCATAAGGGCCGATGCAATTTTGCCCCGTCTCCTAAAGTTTGTGAGTCCTGTAATCGTACGGGACATGATGCTGCTAATTATTGGAAGAAAAAGATGACTTGCTTTAATTGCAAGGAAATTGGCCATTTAAGTTTTGAGTGCCCAAAGAATAAACCTGCTACTGGTGGTGCGGGTGGAAGTGGCCAAAACAAGAAAGGAAACGCTCGAGTCTTTGGGCCGCTGATGTGCCGGAAACCATCACCGGTACGTTTCTAGTCAACGACACCTATGCTAGAGTTTTGTTTGATTCGGGTGCCAATTTGAGTTTTATAGATTATAGTTTCTGTAGTCTATTAAACGAACCATTAACTAAATTAGATAAAACTCTAAGCATCGAGACTGCTAGTGGCGAAATCGTTAAGATCTCCGAAGCCCTTGAAAACAGAAAAATATTTTTAGCTGGTTATATTCTGTCTATTTGCTTGTTACCCATGAGTTTGGCTGGTTTTGATATTGTACTTCGTATGGATTGGTTATCCGATAACCATGCCCGTATCATCTGCAATTGCAAAACTATTGAACTTCAAGCCCCTGATAAACGAACGATTCGAATTGAAGGGGATAAAGACGCTGGCCAAGTTATCATAATCTCCATGATTAGGGCTAACAAATTTTTGAATGAAGGATGCCTCGCATTCATGGCCTATGTCACTGAAGAATCCAAGCCAAAAGAAATCAAAGACGTTCCAATCGTTTCTGACTTTTCTGACGTTTTTCTTGATGAACTTCCTGGTATCCCTCCCGATCGTGAAGTAGAGTTTAGGATCGATCTTATTCCTGGTACTGCTCCGATCGCCAAAGCTCCGTATCGTTTAGCGCCGACGGAAATGAAGGAGTTGAAGAAACAGCTCGATGAGCTTTTGGAGAAAGGTTTTATTCGACCGAGTTCGTCGCCTTGGGGAGCGCCAATTCTATTCGTCAAGAAGAAGGATGGTTCCATGCGAATGTGTATTGATTATCGTGCGTTTAACAAAGTCACAATCAAAAACCGATATTCACTCCCTCGTATTGATGATCTTTTCGACCAACTTCAAGGTGCTAGCTATTTTTCTAAAATCGATCTTCGTTCTGGCTATCACCAACTCAAGGTTCAATCCGAAGACTGCTTTTCGAACAAGGTATGGACATTATGAGTTCACGGTTATGCCATTTGGACTTACTAATGCCCCGGCCGCATTCATGGACATGATGAACCGTATTTGCAAGCCATACTTAGATAAATTTGTTATCGTATTTATCGACGACATACTTATTTACTCTAAGTATAAGGCTGATCATGAAATTCATCTCCGAACATTGCTTGAAATTCTTAGAACCGAAAAGTCATACGCCAAGTTCTCGAAATGCGAGTTCTGGTTACAAGAGGTGCAATTTCTTGGTCACGTCATTAATGTTAATGGTATTCAAGTGGACCCTGCTAAGATTGAAGCTATCTCTAAGTGGGAGGTCTCGAAGTCGCCAAACGAGATCCGAAGTTTCTTAGGTTTGGCCGGCTACTACCGTAGGTTCATTGAGAACTTTTCTCGAATCGCCGTTCCTCTAACTTCTTTGACTCGTAAGAATATCAAGTATGAATGGGGAACGAAGCAACAAGAGGCATTCGATATACTTAAACTAAAGCTTACCCAAGCACCTATTTTGGCTTTGCCAGAAAATACTGAGGATTTTGTAGTCTTTAGTGACGCATCTCACTCGGGTTTGGGATGTGTACTAATGCAACATAAGAAAGTAATCGTACGCCTCTCGACAACTCAAAGTACACGAAAAGAACTATACGACTCACGATCTAGAGTTAGGCGCCATAATCTTTGCACTTAAGATATGGAGGCACTATCTCTATGGAGTAAGATTTACCATGTACACTGATCATAAGAGCTTGAAACATATCTTTGATCAAAAAGAGCTTAATATGCACCAATGACGCTGGATGGAAACTCTAAACGACTATGATTGCGAAATTGTTTATCATGAAGGTAAGGCTAACATTGTGGCCGTGCCTTAAGTCGTAAAGAGCATGAGAAGCCCAAAAGAGTCCGAGTGTTACGCCTAGAACTTCAAATTGATCTTTTTGAACAAATCAAATCCGCTCAAACTAAAGCAATCAATGAAAACCAAATCTCCGACGAAAAACGCAACGGCACCATTGACTCGTTAGTCAAGGGTGACGATGGTATCCTTAGACTCGGTAATAGGATTTGGGTACCAATCATTGGAGGGTTGCGTGAGAAAATCTTGAACGAAGCTCACAAATTTAAGTATATGATGCATCCCGGAAGTGATAAAATGTATCACAATCTTAAGACAAACTATTGGTGGAATGGGATGAAAAGGGATGTCGCTTCGCACGTTGCGAAATGTTTGACGTGTTTGAAAGTCAAGGCTGAACACCAAAAGCCTTCGGGATTGCTTCAGCAACCCGAACTTCCCGTTTGGAAGTGGGAGTTAATTACTATGGACTTCATTACCAAACTCCCGAAGACAACTCGACAACACAATGCTATTTGGGTGATTGTGGATCGATTGACGAAATCCGCAAACTTTATACCCATCAATGAGTCGTACTCTATAGATATACTAGCGCGTATTTATGTAAACACCATTGTCGCTTTGCATGGAGTACCGTTGTCTATAATATCTGATCGAGACAGTCATTTTACGTCTCATTTCTGGAAAAGCTTCCAACAAGCTCTTGATACGAAGTTGAATCTTAGCACTGCCTATCATCCGCAAACCAATGGGCAAAGCGAAAGAACGATTCAAACGTTGGAAGACATGCTCCGAGCTTGTGTTATCGATCTAGGTGGAAGTTGGGATGACCACTTACCCCTAATGGAATTTTCGAATAATAATAGTTATCACGCAAGTATTCAAACCGCACCATTCGAGGCGTTATATGGTCGAAAGTGTAGGACGCCCGTGTGTTGGTCAGAAACTGGAGACAACTAATTGTCTGGACCTGAGATTGTCCAAGAAACTACCGACAAAGTTCTCCAAATCCGAGAACGACTTAAGACGGCACGTGATTTCCAAAAGAGTTACGCCGATGTCCGTCGTAAGCCGTTAGAATTTCAAGTCGGTGACAAAGTGTTATTGAAAGTCTCCCCCTGGAAAGGCGTTGTTCGCTTCGGTAAGAAAGGAAAATTGAGTCCTCAATTTGTTGGACCTTTTGAGGTACTCGAACGAATCGGCAATGTTGCATACCGTTTGCGATTACCCGAGGAAATGCAAGGAATACATGATGTGTTCCATGTTTCGAATCTGCGTAAGTGTTTGACCGATGAATCGCACCCGGGATGTATAGTTTGTAACTCTTTACATTTTTTCTCTTGTGATTAAGAATACTTATGTTTTGATTATTGATGATTGATATATGATTATTGATGTTTAGTATTTCTGTGTGTTCGGTCGGTTTAGGTTTACGTTGGTCTGAACGATCTGTTACCAGTTGCTAGATAATTAGTCATATAACTGTTTGGTTAGATTGAATACGATAAAACGTGCAATTACCCTTAACTGAGTCACACTGGCAAGGACTGTTTGATAACCAGTGCCGTGTGTAAAGTAATTGTTGGCGTCTAAGGTTTTGTCTGGTTGATCAGTTTTCAGTTAATCGTTGATAATCAATCTGTTAGGTTGCATGAGATACTGTTTGGTTGCTTACTTGAATTCCAGGGTGTGATTTGCTTTGTTAACTGTTTAAAACTCTTTTATTTGTTCGTTGCTTAGTTCTCTTAATTCAAAATATTGCTTGTGTGATCAGCACTAAAACCAGTTACTTCATAATTATAAATATGTTACACGAATTGCATTGACCACATACTCCTTGTGATACGATACCATACTTGCTCTATCTATTTATAATAATTAGGTTTTTGATTGACTCAAACGACGGTCATCAAAATTGCGCCGTTGCCGGGGAGTTAGTGCGCTTTTTGTTTTTCGTGTTATCTGATTTTCGTGTTTAATTTAATTTTCAGTTTTAAGTTTAAATTTTATTTTACTTTATTTTATTTGTATTTTTTCATTTTACGCGTGTTGTGTTAGTTGTGCAGATTAAGGTTTATGCGCACCCGCCATTCGGGCCGACAGTCTCTATAGTTTACGAGCCCGAAATAAAGAGGTTAGCTCGGCAGAACCGAGTACAAAACAGAAATTCTGCGACGGAAGACCAAAACCAGAATCAAAATCTAAATAAGAACCAGAACCAGAACTAAAACCAGAATCAGAACAACACCCAAAACCAAGACCCACTTCCATGAACCAATATGTTTCATCCAGACAACATACCCGACCCACCAAACTTCAATAACCAGAATAACCAAAACAACTCAGCTCGTGCCTCCAGAACCCGAAATCAAAACCGAAACCGAAATCCTAACCGTAACTTAAACCTTGACTTTAACCAAGCCGGAACATCCGCTCCAAAAAATAACCCCAGACGCCGAGTTCGGATAAATATTGATGATGTTCGATCGAGTGTTCCGACTGAAGATGAGGATGAAGGTGAAGACAATAATGGAAACGAAGGTTTTTGGGCAGCTGACGATGAGGTTGACAGATGGGTTAGAGAAAATCGGGGTGATGGTGGGGGTTGGAACCCGAGAACGAGGTTGGTGAACCGGAGGCTGAGGGTGATAATCAGTATGAAGAAGAAGAAGTGGAAGAGCCGGTAATTCGAAGACAGGCTGAACCCGTTAACAAACACCGAAGGGATCGAGAAAGGGTAAATCGGGCGGAACGGCCCGAGAGAGTTCGTGGTATTCCGGTTAACCGGGGCGGTATGGGAAACACCGGGGGGGGGGGGGGCAAAGGAGAAATTACATAGCCCCGGCTCATGGTGTAAACAGTCGGTTCAGACCAGCTATCTCAGACGGAGCATCCCCGTTGGTTCCACAGGAACGAGTGCGGGGACAACAAACTTTTAAGTCCCGGCCATCTTACATCAACATCGTTTCTCATTTCAACGGGATGGCTTCGGAAGACCCGTATTTGAACTTGATCGATTTTTCGGCTGTTTGCGGGTCTATTGGTGATGGTACGTACGATTAGGATGAAGTCCGGTTGCGGTTATTTCAGTTCTCATTAAAAGACAAAGCAAAACTGTGGTTTAACTCGTTACCAACACACAGTATCAGAAACTGGGCCGAGATGCAACAAGTCTTCCTAAACGAGTTTTATTCACAGTCGAAGACTACCGAGGGCCCGTTCAGACATTCGTCACTTTTCACAGTTACCAGGTGAGTTATTCTATGAAGCTTTTACCAGGTATAAGGATATGATCAGAAAATGCCCACATCACAATATCGAACTGTGGGAACTGGTAAAACGCTTTGTTGATGGTTTGACATACGAGGACCGAAAGCATCTTAAGGCCTCGTGTAATAGTCAGTTGTTGAATCAGCCTGAGGAAGATGATTGGAAATATTTAGAATTCATGTGTGAAGATTCCAAGGCAGAAGCAGCAGCTGAAAGACGAAGACGGGGTAATTCGTCCAGATCGGTTAAGTCAGTCACGAGTGAGTCTGAAAGAATTACTGAGTTGGAACGTGAACTGGCTGAGTAAAAAAGGGGTAAGAAGAAAGAGGTCGGGAAAGTTGGTGTGAAATTCCCGGTTTGTGAAGATTGTGGTGAACTCGGGCATAAGACAGAAATTGCCCCGAGTATTATGATGATGAGGAGGAGGATGACACCGATGAAGTTAATTATGCCTACGGGGATTCCAAAGGCCAAGGGTTCAATTCAAACACATATCACCCGGGCCTGAGGAACCACCCGAATTTTCGCTACGGGAACGCGTCTTCTCATATGAACCCGAACATCCAGGGGTCGAGTCAGAACAGATCGCAGGGTAATTACCGTCAGATTGGTAATCAACAGGGCTCGAGTAATCAAAATCGGGGGTATAACAGAGACAGTAACCGAGGTGAAAATTTTTCGAGTAATCAGGATCAGCAGAAACGGTCCTCGAGTAATTCGGACGAGTCAGTACACTCGAAGTTGGATGCGTTATTGAAAGCCATGACTTAGCAAAAGGCCGAGACGAAGCAACAGTTCGAGCTACGGGATAAATCGTCAGAGGCAATGATGAAACAAATCGGTCAGCTTGCTTCAGACATGGCGAAATTACAAAAGAATGCGGGCCAACTTCCGAGCGACACCACAGTCAACCCGAACCATCACAGCTCAAGTTCGAAAAAGCACTCCAACCAGGTAAGTATTTTGCGTAATGGTAAGAAATATGATAATAAGGTTGGGGGTCCACCACCATTGGTTGATGGGGTGGTGGAATAAAGTCGATGAGACTCTCGTCAGTGATGACGAACCGGAACCGATTGAATTAAATGAACCTAGCAAAAGTGAAACTAAAAATAATAAATCGGTTCCGAAGGATGACACCAACAACTCTAAGGATAAGGAAAAGGTGAAAAATGTTCCATATCCCGATGCTTTGTTGGCGCCATCAAAGGCGAAGATGGCATCAAAACGAGGCCCGTAACAAGAAGAAATGTGGGAAACGTTTAAACAAGTCAAAATTAATATTCCTCTTTAGATGCCATAAAACAAATTCCCGCATATGCTAAGTATTTAAAAGAATTGTGCACGCAGAAAATGAGTCATAAGATTCCTAAACAAATTGATTTTACCGACAATGTGAGTGCAATTCTTTCGGGTGCTCTTCCATCCAAGCTACAAGATCCGGGAACGCCCATTATACCCATTCAAGTGGGTGATTTTAAAATGACTCGGGCGCTTCTAGATCTTGGAGCTAGCATCAGTATTCTCCCAGGCTGTTTATACGACCAGTACGATTTTGGCCCGCTCCGTGCGGCTGCCACCACGGTTGTCTTGGTTGACTAGACACCGAAACTGCCCCGAGGAATATTGACAGACGTTATTGTCAAGGTGAAAGACTTTTACTTTCCAGTTGACTTTTTAGTTCTCGATTATGTTTCGGGTGAGAGGACTAAACAGTCTACGGTTATCCTCGGTAGACCATTTTTGGCTACCGCAAATGCCAACATTAATTGTAGAAATGGTACTGTAGACATGGCATTCGGTAACCGTAAGCTGAGAATTAATGTTTTCACACGTGGAGATAACTCTGCGGTCGATGACGAGTGCTTTATGGCTGATGTCATTGACGAGTGCTTTATGGCTGATGTCATTGACGAGTGCATTCCGCTATACGACTCTGTCGTCTAGGAGATTAGCCGAGCCTAGACATGATTGAATCTTCTATATGGATGATTCTACAAACTCGATTTGGCAACGGGTTTCTTGTCCCGTACCGCGATGGGACTTAATGAAGACTTTGACTTTTTGGTCAATCGCGGTACACGATGGGCCATAGAAGACCCCGTCGCGTACCGCGACGGGAGTGCAGACGGGATTTTGAGTTTATATCTTCTTTTTGTAAGTCCCCCCGGGGCGTCGCTGATCGATACGAGATCCGCACGAGGTCTAGGAGTGCAGAATCCTCCTAGACTCGTTTAATGGTGTAGAAGACGAAGAACACGATTACACACAAACAAATACACGAACAAACACACAAATGGAATAAACGAATCTGCAGATCTTTTATATAATAACCAAATCACGTTACAAACCGAACTAAAACAAAGACACGGCCGACCCGAGGTGAGCTCTACATCGGGTCTTCCCACACGACTCTCCCTCTCGGTTTCTCTCTAGACAATTGAACTGAACACACAAAATGCTAACTTTCTGGATACTAAACCCTAAACAAGACACACATATATATAGATAAACCAACTTCGCGGGCTTGGGCTTGGGCCAGTAGGCGAAGTTGTTCTAACTTCTCCTATGGCGAAGTTGTTCTAACTTCGCCTATGGCGTCTCCGCTGGTCAGAATTGCATAGCGACGGTCACAAAATGCACCAACACTTTTTCATCAAACAAGAACCCTAACTCCGTTTTGACGAATGATAGGCGATTCCAGCAGTCTAAGAAGGTGATTTCTACCATCCTAGCTCGTGTCAAGACCCTACATATGATTTCTATCATCCATATCGAAGATCAATCATGTCTAGACTCGGCTAATCTCCTAGAATCGCACCCGGGATGTATAGTTTGTAACTCTTTACATTTTTTCTCTTGTGATTAAGAATACTTATGTTTTGATTATTGATGATTGATATATGATTATTGATGTTTAGTATTTCTGTGTGTTCGGTCGGTTTAGGTTTACGTTGGTCTGAATGATCTGTTACCAGTTGCTAGATAATTAGTCATATAACTGTTTGGTTAGATTGAATACGATAAAACGTGCAATTACCCTTAACTGAGTCACACTGGAAAGGACTGTTTAATAACCAGTGCCGTGTGTAAAGTAATTGTTGGCGTCTAAGGTTTTGTCTGGTTGATCAGTTTTCAGTTAATCGTTGATAATCAATCTGTTAGGTTACATGAGATACTGTTTGGTTGCTTACTTGAATTCCCGGGTGTGATTTGCTTTGTTAACTGTTTACAACTCGTTTATTTGTTTGTTGCTTA